>NW_010545296.1:0-23599 GCF_000687285.1 Phaethon lepturus
GAGACCTTATTGTGGCCTTTCAATATATTAAAGGAGGATTGTAAGAAATATGGGGACAGACTTTTTAGCAGGGCCTGTTGTGTTAGGACAAGGGGTAATGGCTTTAAACTAAAAGAGGGTAGATTGAGATTAGATCTAAGGAAGAAATTTTTCACAATGAGGATGGTGAAACACTGGCACAGGTTGCCTAGTGAGGTGGTAGATGTCCCATCCCTGGAAACGTTCCAGGCCAGGTTGGACTGGGCTCTGAGCACCCTGATCTAACTGAAGATGTCCCTGCTCATTGCAGGGGTGTTGGACTAGGTGACCTTTAAAGGTCCCTTCCAACCCAAAGATTCTATGATTCTATGTTTGTAAAATTTCTCTATTAATATAATTTGCATCTAAATGTTTCGTAGATGCATTTGGAGAAAACCACAAATATTGTCACTCATTTCCTTGATTTAATGACGTCTGTCTTTGCTGGGGCAATGCAGAAAATATTAATGTGAATTAAAATTGCACAAGCACTTACTGATGTGAAAATAAATTGGAATATCATGTGAAAATCTTGGTAGCATGTCTTGCAAGATCTGTTTAAATAATATCAGAGTGCATTCGAGACATGTTAAGATGCCTTTTTCTTACCAAATGTGTTGTTTAGTCTGCAGAATTTGAAAAACAGCATATAGCTAATTAACTAAATGGATCTGTGAAGAGCACTTTGTGGGTATCTTGTACAGATCAAGTGTCAAAACACACAGGAAAAAAAGGGAAGATTCTGCCAAAGAAGTGGACTATTTCTCTTCTTTCAAACTAGTGTGAAATAAGGCTGAACCTGTCATCATTCAGTCTGATCACCTGTAAAATATGATTAAGGCAGATTCCAATGACATTTAGTTTCACAGTTGTCACTACTGCTTTTTTATGTCTTCTCTGTATTCTCTTGTCTTTGTGCAATAAGCTCTGGAGGTGTGGACTTTTATTTCATAATTGTACATTAATTAGTTGTATGCTTCTCTTTAGGCATGGCAACATAAAAAGTTAAATAATAAGCACGTGCTTATCATTAAGTATGTGAGTAATGGCATCGCCGTGTAGCAGAGCACTTAGGCATTCCAGTTGTATTTAAGCAGGTTGTCACACAGGGATGGAATTACTCACTTGTTTATAATTCAGTATATGTTTAAGGGCTTTGCTGAATCCAAGGGGAAAATGTCCTGATCTCCCAAATACTAATCTTTGTGACTACTTTTACTAATGGTAGTTTTGCGGTTTAATTCAGTTCTGTGGAGCTGTTCTTTTGGGAAAGCTACTCAGAGAATATTGTAGGCTTGGGCCTCAGTTCTGCTAAGTATTTACATTGCCCTGTCTACTTACTATCATGAGATACAGGCTTGTGTTCCATTTTTTCTAAAATCCTCTTTTATACAGTACTGGTTTTGATATGGATTTCAAGTGATGTTTCATGTTTTTCATTTAATTACGGGCAGAAATTTGCAAGGAACTTTTAGTGAGGATGATTTAACTGAGAGAGGAAGGAAAGCAAAATTTTCAAGTGTGTGAGTGTAGTGTTACCATGTCACCTTGAAGTACTCTTTTGCTATCTATGAAACCTAAGAAGCAGTAGTCACAAGGAACAACAAAGTCTTAATCATTGGTCAGTGTTAGTTTTGCTGTTGCAGAATCGTTAGCATTTCTGTTTGAGCTGCTTAGTTCTGTTTTCACCTTTCTTTAAATCTAGGCTGCAGGGGATCCTTTAAGAGACTGGCAGTGTCCTCTGGTTATGCATCGGTACGACTAAACAAAGTGAGGTACTGCTTCCAGCTTAGTAGCTGAATATACAGTGCTGCTTTGACAGAGTTTCAGGACAGCTTTGCCATGATGCTGGGCCACCATTCCAGCCCCAGCGGTGAGCTGTGAAGCATCTTGGTACGATAATTGCAGCTGGTTAAGTGTCTGTGCTCTTGACCTTGTCATTGTCAGTGCTTTGTAATCCAGCTGTGTCTGAGGAAAATGCAAGCGTACCCAAATATTGCTGAACTAAAAATGTTTTGTGGTCTTCTTCATGCCACAGCTTCTTTGACTCATTCGAACTGTCCCAGCATCCTTAGGAGCTCCAGCCACTTTCAGAATGTGCAAATGGATCAGGCATGAGAATGTGGTGTTTTAATCTGTGTTTCCTGGCGGCTGCAGTTTTCTCACACTTGATGCCATTCTTTTCCTTGTTGTCTCCTGCTTTTTTCATCACCATGTGTACGATGACATCAATGTCATGATCAGAGCTTTTCAAGACTTGCTGTGTCTACATCATTAGTAAAATGCATCAGTCCTCTTCATGTACTATTGTGCCAGTGGTTAAAATCCCTTGTCTAGTGTTCAGTAAGAGCCATTTCTGCTTATTGCTGAGGAGGTTCTGCCATGGCTTAATTTTTTGCCAGTAAATGCAGGTTGCAAATTTTTTTTCAGCCCCTAGAAATAGAAAACATAGAGCCAGCTCTAAACTTTTTACTGGGATGACTTACTCATGATTCCCTGAGATCGATGTTCTTGTTGCATGGGAAAGCCCAGACAGTTGGTGCAGCAGAAGTACTGAAAAATCCAGACACACAGAAAATACATTTTTTTTTTTCTAAAAAGCTGGAGATATTTGAGGTTCTTTTTGTTGCTGTTTCTGAGATGTTGGGGAATAAAGCAATAGGATGAGAGGAAATGGCCTCAAGTTGCGCCAGGGAGGTTTAGACTGGATATAAGGAAAAAATTTCTTTACTGAACAAGTGGTTAGGCATTGGAACAGGCTGCCCAGGGAGGTGGGCACCATCACTGGAAGTGTTCAAAAAATGTGTAGACATGGCACTTCAGGACATGGTTTAGTGGGTGTGGAGGTGTTGGGTTGATAGTTGGACTTCATGATCTTAGAGGTTTTTTCCAACCTTAATGATTCTATGATTCTATGATAATCAAGTAATGAATTCAAGGTTTACTATACAACCCGTTGGGCTAGAAACTTAATTTTTGTTTGAAATAATTACACAATGACTCAATTCTAGGAAATGGTGCTTTAAGGAGAACACCAAATTGTGTGAAATTTGTGGTAAAATCACATGAATTGATAACTTGGTGACATAATTTTTTACAGAGGCTATACTTTGTAGGATATAGTCAAACAGCAATGTGGACAGGTAACCAATGTGTGTTCTGACAGTTAGATATTTGATGTTGTTACAAGCACTTAACTAGACTGTGTCCTTATTCAGACAGTTGTTCATAAGTAGCATAACCCCAGCTGCAGTCATTGCAGGCCAAGTCAGTCAAACCAAACCCTTAGAGACAGAATTCTTCTGTTCTTTCACAACAGTGAATTAGCTACTGGGTGACATTTGCTACCCCCTTCTGCCAATGCTGTTTTTCTTCATCTCCAAGCTCTTTTGTGCTGGATGGGTGAGGGGAAAGTGAGACAAGCACTCAGTCCCTGTTAGATCAATTCACTCAGGCAGAAAATAAAGACCTTTACCTTGCCATATTCACCATGCTTGGGCTCATCCTATAAGGACCCATTTAACTTTTGACAGATGCCTTCTGTAAATACAGTTACTATCCCAATATAGAACAGAGGGGGAAAGACCATGAGTTTTGAATGTGAGTCTTTGAAATCTTTTACTTAGTTCTTGAAAGGTACTGAGGTGATTTGTGCTTTTCCAATACAGAACTGGAATGCCAGGGACGACAGTGGCGTGAATTTTCCTCTGCTCTTTCAACCTCTCCCTCAACTGAGGACTTGAAGAGTGAGGATATCTCAGTTTTATATCCTCCTGCAAAATGAGACTGCTGGCAAGGATCTCTAGGTACAGTACATTGCTTATATTAATACACAGTTCTGTCAGCTTAAATTACTATTTTACAAATGATGATGACCTAGATTAGGTATAAGGAGCTGAGCAGGCACAGCAGCACAGAGCCTAGCACAGTCATTTTGCTCTACCTTTCATGCTCTCCATGGGAAATGGAGTGGTATCATTTTATTTTGCAATATTCTGAGAGATTTTTAAGACCAGATTCTGAAATCTATCCTTCTCAGTACATGTTTTTCCCATACAGCTGTGGCAGAAGGGTTTCCTCTGTTGAGTAGAGAAGGGTTTGTTTTTTTAGAATATCTTTGTAAGTATAAAACTAAAACAGGTTTTAGGATAAATCAAGGCAAGTATGGGAATAGAATAGAATAGAATAGACTTCAGTTGGAAGGGACCTACAATGATCATCTAGTCCAAGTAGCCAGATTATCTTCCTGTCTTCCTGTTTTTTTTTTTCTAAAAAGAAGCAAAAAAAAGAAACAAAACATATTTAAATTTAATGCCTAAAATGGATTAGAAGGTACTATAAATATTTCACACTGATGGGGTGGAATCCTTGTTCCCCTCAAGTCAGTGAGTGTTTTGTCACTGACTAACAGGGTCAGCACTTTACCTGACATTTCTGGATTAATGTTTCATTTGAATAAATGTAGGCTAATGATTTAGGTATCAGAAATAATCTTTTTATTTCAAAACCAGTTGTTTATTTCATTCTTATTTTCTTGCTTTCCTGTATTTACACAGGCTTTGTTCATACTGCATTGTATTTCTAAAAGCTATCATTTTCTTTAGAAAAGAATATTGTTTGCTCTCCTGAATAATTCATCTTGGAGTTCTCTTTTAATCCCCCATCAAATGTGCCATTCTTGTATCTTCATAAAGGAAAAGAAAGGAAAACAGCACTCTAAGGCTGATTTATGAATTAGACCATGAACATTAAAAATATATAAAGCCTTGGAATAAATAAGAACTTCAGTTTAGATTCTGATTCAGTTATATTAGTACCTCTGAAACAACACTATTGGTGGTATACAGATTTCCACTAATGCAACTGACTTATCACAGAGTATGAAAAAAGGAACATAAGAGAGAAATATGATGAAGATTTGATATTTAGCCTTGAGCTAATATGGCTGACAATATATGTAGGATTTGAAGGAAAACAGAAATGCTTGGAGTACAATATAAATTCAGCAGTAAATACAATGTAATTTATAATATTTGTGAAACAAGCAAATAGTTGATGAAAGAGCTTTTAATCCAAGAGCTTTTTAATCCTATATATCCTATTAGGTTAAACCATAAATATTCTAGATGCAAAGGAAAGAAACCAGAAAAAAACTTCATAGAATCTATGGCCCACAAGCACTTGTAAGGTCTTTCATTAGGTTACTGTTATACATTTGATGTACATGTCAGATTAGTGAGAGACCTTTCAACATTCCAGTGACGTTCAGCTCCATCTTGTCCCTCTGATCTGTAGGTTATCTGCCTCTATTGCCCAGCTGCTGAGCTGGGATATCTCCAAATCTTTGTTGTAAGCAGCTCCAACTCATTTTCCCAGTGTAAGACAAGACTCAGGCATTGCAGCTTGTATAGCGTTGTTTCAAAGCCATGTATCTTGTGGTATTTATAAAGCTTATTTATAAAGATTTTAGTCTAGGTTTGTTGGAGGGAGAGCCTCAGGTTTAAAGGTCTGTTTGTTCCCTAATGATGGAAGTGAGCACAAGTTTAGCCATTGATTTGAAAGAGCAAGTGGCAGTCCTTAGGGGTCCACTCCTGTTCCAGCTGAAGTCAACAGAGTCGCTACCTTTATTTGATAGGAGATAGCTGTAATTCAGCAAACAATTAGCAAAAATGTCAATAAAAATGTCCTTAAACCTTTGTGCAGCTGAATCAGCTCACCTTTGAAGAAAGCTTGTTTCCTTCAGATGTTGGGGCTATTGATGAGAGCCGCAGTAGCAGCTGCTGTGTGGGTGTGGGTCTTGCCCGGCAACCTCATTCACCAACGGTGGATTTCACCTCCCACGCTCCACCTGCACAGGGCATGGTTACCCAGTTTCTATACAGCAGCGGTAGATTCAGCCTGATGTTCATATTTGTTTGAAAAGCAGTTGCAGTCTCTCTTTTTCAAAATCCTTGGATGCTAGGAATGCACTTCCAGCCCCCTTATGCAGTATTCATGAATTTCAGAATAGCTGCAAAGGTGTGATTGCATGCAGAAGGGTAACTACAAATGAACCAGTATTATATTAGGACTGGTCTGTTGTGTGTATGTGTGTGTCTATGTATATACACAAGTGACCTATTTTGTGTAAGGAATTGCAGTACTAATAGTCATAGTAGTTACTTCTCTGTTGTCATTACACCCATTGAATTGGAGAGTGTGCTGTTAAAATACCCGATCAAGAACACAGAAAGATCCCTTTTGCTTTCCTACTTTTTTCCTTTGCTAATACTTTTTTAGTTTGTAACTTTACTTAAATAAAATAGCCACATTAACTTCTATTTTCTTTTATTTGCACGATATATAGAATATAAAATACAATGGATAATAATTATATAATGTATAATATACGTTATATGTATTATATATACTATAAAGTATATAATATATATAATTATCTATCAAAGAATCACAAAATTGTTCATGTTGGAAGGGACTTCTTGAAATCATCTAGTCCACCTGCCCATAATTTTTTTTTTCCAAAATTATTTTTCATTTCAGCAAGTGAGTCATTTTATGCAGTTTCTTCAGCCTTATTTAAACGTTTCTATGACATATCCTAAAAAAAAAGAAACCAAAGATAAATACATGAATTATAAAGTACATGAAACAAAAGCATTTTTTAGAAAATTTTAAATAATTTAATCCAAAAAAATGATAACAAAGTTTAGCAGTGTAAGCAGCTATCACACTTTTGAAATTAATAAGAATATGATGATGATTTTTAGCACCTACAACTCTATATCTGAGTTATTCTATGATTGTTTGAAGTAATCATTCTAATTATGGGGGGTTTACCTCTTTTTTTAAGAACTGGTTTGATCATTCCATGTGAGAGCCACACCCTGAAAAACCAAAAGGCTTTGCACACCTATTTTAAGAGTTAACCTAGTATCAGTGTTAAACCTGTTTTAGTCTGTCATTCTCTTGCTTAAAATGCTGTGGAACTCAAGGGTTTGTATTTGCTTGTTTAGCAAATCAATTTATTATAATTTGCCATGGCTTTGAACTGTGTGCTTTTCTTCCACAAGAAATAATGGGGAAAAAAAATTCACTGACTTTTTTTTCTTTTCAAGTGTATTGAATGTAACAAAAAGCCAGCTTGATAGCACTGTAAGCTAAACTCTCATAATTGCGCTCAGAGCAGACAACAGACAATCAGATCTCCTCACATAAACCTGGAAACCTTCAGCCTTTCACCTATGTGCAGCTGTTTTTATGTGCTCTTGCTGAGGTTTTCAGCAATGGTCACAGTTGCTGATCACCAGGAACTGGACTGATATCACTCCTGATTGCTCCTAGACTTCTGAAAAGGTTTTGTGGGAATTTAAAAAAAAGGCTTATTAATTCTTGTTGCTTTAGGCTATCATGATGCTACAGTCTAAAAGATCCCTAGCTTTAGAACTGCAGAATCCCTGGGAAGTTCAGGAACCTGACTCCGCAGTGACCTTTTCTGAAAAAAAGGTCAGCATGCCACAGACAGACTTGCCAAGTCAACTGCTTTTCCCTGTAGACTAAAGCTTTGTGGTCTTATCCACAGATCTGTTAGGAAACTTGGCCAAGCTACTCCTTTTTGTTGTTTCAGGCACAATTTGTGTGTTGAATGGAATTTCATACTAAGTGAGAGTGATTTCAGTACAATGGAAGCAAACTTAGCATTGGAAGTGCTTAAAATTCATTGTGTGGCTCCCTCTACATTATCTCAAAATTTTTAAAATTTTAATGCAGATTTCCTAGATTTATTCACAGGATTTGGTTCTGTACAAATCTCACTCTCCCATTTTCATGCTTGTTCTTCTTTTGTTCTCTCAAAGTTGAGGGGTGGTGGAACTTGTTGGGTACACTAGGGAATGATCTTCCAAGGGTTTGAATTAGCTTGGGATCAAAAAATAACCTCATTACTGCCACCTCATTATTGCTATTTCTTATTATTTCCTATGCCAAAGAGCTTTTAAGTACAGGCTTTTATTTCCTGTATTTTACGGGAGCATTTTTGGGGTACAAAATATGGACAGGCCATTACCAGTTATTTTAAACACAGTCATAAAAATGTTTTGACAGTTGGAGGTGGCTTAGGGTGGCAGTTTTGCTTTGTCAGTGGCTTGGGGCTTTTTGGTTTTAACTGAAGGTTAAATTTGGGCCAGAACAAGTATTCTGGCCTTCAAACTTCTCTTTGTGAGAAATGGGCATTAATACTGAAAAGACTGCAAAAGCTGAATATTTTATTGTATTAAATCTCTCCAGTATCATATTTCCCGCTGTTTTCCTTTATCTCTTTATCTCTGTTCATTTTCATCTTAGATTAGCATACCTGTTTAGGGCAAGGACTGTGTCTTCGGGTAGTATTAATAAGCTAATATATCTTTGGAGACAATTATGTGAATTTTTCTGTTTTAGAAATAGACTCTTACCTGTAACAGCTATTTTTACCTATTACATATTTCAGGTCAGATTCTCAGTTCTTCTAGGTTTCCAGACATGTACAGAAAGCTGCAGAGATGCACTGATTTATAGCCATTGCACGCCTGACCCAGCATTCATTCAGTTATTTCACTGAAATATAATCTGAAACTAGGAATGTGTATGCTGCTAATAATTTAAAATTTCATTTATGTGACTACAGTAGCAAAAATATATGGCAGTCGACAGTGGCTTCTGTATTGAATATTGTCAGGTTATTGTCCAGTCATGCCCGCACAGACACCCTAATAGACCTAGAATTCAAACGCTGGACACAGGCACGGCATTGGAAAGTGGGAACTCTGAGGTTGCACTGACAGGGATCGGTGAATCATGGACTGATCCCCGTCAAAGATGTTACTCTCTTAATTTTTTATTAACCTCAGAAGCCTCAATCAAGGTACTTGCAGCAAAGTATGAATATGTCAAATTCCTATGTGAGTCACACCAAATGCTGTGGATCAAAAACTCAGTGGCTGAACTTTGCACTGGGCTTTATAAGAATAACTTGCACATGAGAATCCCGGCCTGTCGCTGCTGCAAGTTCCGTGTTTAGACAGCTCTGCAGTGTTGCAGCTCAAATACATTCACCTAGAATTTGTTATGTGCTCTAAGGAATAACTTATCAAACCTGCGTATCAGTAACTACGTATGTAGTGAATAAAGATAGGTTGTTTTCATCCATGGCAAAAAAGCAGGGGAATATGCTTCAGTTGGCTGTTTAGTTGGTTTATGATTCAGTTGGCTTAATTGACTGAAATAAAATTTTATGATACAACTAGCTCTTCAGTTGTCTTATGATACTTTTCCCATCACGTTCCATCTGTTTCAGAAGGGTGACAGATCTGAATTTGTGGGACTGCTGTCCTTTGGAATTAGTAGAAGGACACAGTGAGATATTTTGAGCCTGGCAGCACCACTGGCTATTTTGGCTGGTGGTGGTGTGCAGGGTGAGATGGGATCGGCCATTACCAGCTCCATGCATGTGTTGTAGCAGCAAACATTTGGTTGTCTCTGTGGGTTCTATCTGACAGTACGTCCAAAAAAGAAGAGGGATACTAGCGGTGATGCATAACATAATGTTCAAATTTATTCAGTTGCTGTGTTTCAGTAATTGAGGGAATGTTGGATTTTATTGCGGGATCCCTGATCAGCTGTGAAATTCTGGTGCAGCTTTATGAAGAACTGAAACTTTTTAGCAATCATTTTGCTTACATGCCACAACTTTTTACACGACCTCTTAAATAACCCATCTTTCAACAATTATGGATTTGCTATGACTACTCATTCATAAAAAGCCTGCTGCCTTCTTTTGACTGAAGATAAGTCATTTAACAAACAGACATTCTTTCTGTATTGATCCAGTGTCTTGGCCAGGTAAAAATGGCCATTAAAACCACAACAATTCCAGCTCAAGTATTTTGAAATAATTTGTCTAACCCACTCCTCTCTTTTTAATGTGAAAAAAGTCTGTATTTTTCAAGCAGGGCTTTTTGGTTTTGTTTTTTTTTTTTTTCTCCCAAAGAACAGCGACAACAGAATGTCACAAGACAAACTCAGTGAAAGGTACACAAGGATAAAACCTGGCCCACTGATACTGAGTTAATTTGAAACTCCACTCATGCACACAGTCATCTGAGGCGTTTGGGTTTGTAGCTTTGTGCTACCACACCTGTGTTTGTTACCTGGCGAGCACATCTTCTGCGTTCCACGCGTTATCTAGCTCTCAGTCCACACACAGATGCATGCATGTATATTCACACTGGAGTGAGCAAAAGTGATCAAACAAAACTGGTATACTGTGCAATAAAACACCATAGAAATGTTGAAGAAAAGGCAATGTAGAAAATACTTCTAGAAAACTGTGTTCATCTATGCATGTGTAACTGAAAACCGGCAAATTTGTCTCAACACTAAAAGAATTTGTTGATTAAAAGAAGATAACCAATATGCAAAAAATATGTGTGGTATGCGTAGAATGAATGTGTTACATACATGTTTGGTATTCCATAGCATATGTGAGATAAAATTCAATATGCAATTATGTGAAATTGTTTACTGTATTTGGTTAATTCTTCCCATTCTTTCATACCTTAGTGTTCGATGACAGGGATTCAAGTCTGTGACATCTGTTCTTGACTTACAGTCTGTGGTTTTTAGAGAGTTACAAATGTTCATTTGCAAAAGCTACATGGAAATATGTATCACGTGTACTATAAACATTGTACAGCATCCACGCTGTGTCAGCTTTGTTAACTAGATGCTGACAGTAGATTTATTGGAAGATGAGACTTGAAAATTAATCAAAACAAAAATATAGTCCTTCTCTCCAAGCACTTAGAGGTCCTTGTGCACCTCCATTCGCCCTCATAAAAGAACATTTAAATGGACTATGTACTTAGGGAATTTTGGTATAATGATTTTTCCAAAGAAAACTTTGTTTCAAACAATGAAAAATGGGGTGGGTTATCTTCCCTCCATTTTTCATTTCTTCTTAGAGTTAGCAGAATATCATAGCTGTTTATACAATACATTCATAATTTGTTGTGTTGCTATATTGCTTTTATGATCGACTCTATGAACTGTCTTCAGGATTTAGTTCAGTTTTAATCAGACAGGTAAAGCTAGGCAATCCCTGTCTTGTGTTTCCATTTGAAAAACAAAAAATCAGCAGAAAACATTTTACATAGACAAAAATAAAACTGAATGAAGAATCTACAGAAGCAAGCTTTACCTTAGGTGAGCTAGTCCCCCTTGCGTCCTTTTACAAGCAGGAGAAAGAGGCTCCTTCTGACAGTAATTCAGAGGATCTATGTGTCTCTTGACCACAGAGCTAGAGTACGGAGATTAATTTTCCTAGCATAAAGTTAGGCCTTTCAATTTTCTCTATTAGAAACAAGTTCTGCTTTGCACCAGACTATAGTATTCAGTACCGGTAAAATGCAAGATACAGAATTACAGTGTTTAGCATCATCAGACAGTGTTTGTCCAATTCATTGCAGTAAGGGGAGGACATCTATCCTATTGTCTTTTTTTTTTTTTTTTAGAGGGAAAGTGCTTGAACCCATTCTTGCCATTTAACTTGATGCAACCCTAGGTATAGAAAGTGATTCTGTATTTTGTATACTGAATATATAATCCCATTCCCATTTCTCACTGTCAAAGATATCTGGTGATCTCATGTGGAAAGTTCAGAGTGCTGTGTCACGGTCAGCATATTTGGTTTCTTTGGAACTAGGCAACCCCAGCTTAGCCTATTCCAAATAACAACATTTCTTATTAATAGGGTTCTTTTTAGAGTATCGATAGTACTTGGCAGATATGGAGAACTGCGTGTGCTAGATGATGGCCTAGTTAATTGTGGAATTTGATTCTCCTTGATTTCATGAGCTGACTTGCAAATTCTCTCTTTATCAGAGAAGCATTTTGCAAGCACCAGAAACCAAACAGGGGAAGCACCTAGGATATTTGTTCTCAGGTCTAGTAACAATCATCTCATGTGTTGCAAAGAGCCCACAGCCATCCTAACTTTAGGAGTGTTACATCTGTTAATGCACTTTATTAAAACCACCTAATCTGAAGACAAGACCACAAGACCCAACCCAAAGTTCTGTGAAGGTATCTGGAGAGCTTTCAATGATTTCAGTGTGCTGTGGAGAAGGCCACTAGAGGCTTTGAGAGGGAAACAGTCTTCAGTCAGTATGAAAACGTCTGTGATTCTGTTTAAAAACTCTCTTCCAGTTTCTCCTGTACTTTATCCTGCCAATTCTATGCTCACTTTTCTCCTGACCACTGTAGTGACCAAACTGGTTCTTAAACTCAAGTTGAAAGCTCTTCTTGGTGTTTTTCAAAGCCTTGGGATACAGTTCCTTTCTCCTTCTAACAATTTTAGAATGAGCAGGCAGATCCAGAAGTCCTTTTTCCTTTCCCAGGGCCAGGCGTTTCAAGAGACAAAAAGGGAAGAGGATGAGCAGAGGAGCCTTTCTCCACAGTGGTAGAGGAGAGTTCCTTTCTCAGGCACTTCCAAACATGTGCCCATTCTGCAGCCTGGTGTGACATTTATAAATGGATTTTATGAGTTCATGACCTATTTCAAAGCAAGTGTTGGATGCCAACACGTTTTGTCATGGCTCATCTGTGGGCAGTGGGCACCTGTTGCAGAGAAGGTTCTTCATCCAGGCCTCTCCAGCGGGTAAATCTAAGCTTCTAGCTGGATAAGAAAAGGTCTTGAATAAAGAGGAACAGCCCTGGGTGAATCAGATAGAAACTTATATCATATGCAGATAAGGGTTTTTTTTTAAATTATTATTCTTTTATGAACCTTCAAGCATGTTTATTCAAATGACATTGTTAAAAGGGAGCTTATAGAAAACCCAGTTAGGATTCCATAACTTTAAAGTGCCTCACACTTTCATTTTACTTTTGCCAAAATATGGAAAAAAGGAAGGCAAATAGCTTTGAAATTTAATTTTGAGTACATTTAATTAGATGGCCATTAGATTTTCCTGTAAGCATACAGGTTTGGGGCAAAATTTTACAAAGCCAACATAACATGAAAGCATTACCTGCTTCTTAAAGGGCAAAAGAATGCATGAGAATGACCACCAGGTGTGTGTCTAAACTGTCACTCACACAGTTAAGAGGAACCTATGTGTAAAGTTTTTTTCTTGACCATGAAAGTGAAAGGCTTCACATATGCCAAAGTATGTTTCTTAAAAATACATAGAGCCTTTTCCACATCAGTTCCAGAGGCTGCAGTCTGCAAGAGAGTGTAAGAAATGGGGAGACTGTTGGGCTAGTGATTGCAAATTGTACACTGAAATTAGCTGAAATGTCTTCTAAATTTCAGAGGTTTTGCGCACAATCTGGGAGATTGGGCAGGATTTAAGAGAACAGAAAACAAGTTTCACATGTGCTCTGTGAAACAGCAAGAGATGAGATACGATTATCTGATCATGGATCATTGTGTTTTTACCACCTTGGTGGTTTCGCACCATGCTCTCCTCCTCTCAGCATTTGCTAATAGCCAAAAGAAATTTTCAGTTTGGTGCATGAAAATCTTGAAAAGACTTGGATGAGATTCCTATTAGGTCAGAAAGAGGCTTTGGAAATCTACTGTCATCCCATCAGCCCACAGAAACACTCCAAAATACCATATTCTAGGGGAGAGTATGGAAACTATCTAGAGTACCAAATGTGGCAGCTGGAAATGATTTAAAAAAATGCACAAGATGGGTAGGCCAGTCATGTTATGAGGGGTAAGAGAGGCAGCTGAGAGATTTAAAAAGGAAGGCCTGAGAGCAGCTGAAAGATGCCAGCAGTCTGTTAGTGAGAGTGTCTGAGAGCTAAGTGTCTGTGTGATGAGAAAACATCAAAACGATAAGAAAAACAGCTGGAGAAAAAACAAAATTTCAAAGCCTCTGAAACAGGGATGGATATGCAAATTTTGCTAACACGATCGAATGCGTAAATGAATTACTTTTTTTTCCCTCTCTGCTTTCAGAAGTTCCTCTTGTTTTCACAAATTATTTCTGTCTACAGAATCTGCAAGAGTCCTTTTCTGCTGCCTCCTCCTCCTCTTGATCTTTTGGGTTTTGGTTGTTTCCTTTACAGAAAATAGGTATCTGTGAACAATACTGTTTTATTACTTAAGCCAGTATTTTAACTGTTTATTTTTCTATTTCCTGACCTTATCAAGACTTTTCCTGCTCGTCATTCCAAACATGAAAACCCCTCACTGGCATACCATTCTCTGTGAGGAAAATGCACTGGTAGCAGTTGATTTTAATAGTTCCAAATCTCATTCTGGGTAGGACCTATAAGACTTAGATGGCTTTGTGTTCCAGAGGGCTAGCTGGAGGAGCTGGCAGGCTTGAGGGGTCTGATGAACAGTCTCTAGAATTTGGCAGGGTCTAAAATGAGCTTGTAATAAGAACGTGGTGACTTTGGAAAGTAAACTGTAAAAATGCACAGTGGGGCAGATTTTGAAGGCTTTATGCATTACAACAGCACCTGTATTTTTGCATGTATTTTATTATACATACAGCTTGGAATTTACTTGCATCTGATTCGCGTATGTGAATCTAGTCTGTGTGCAAGCATCAGTGATGCAAAGACATCTGCCAATATCTGTATAGAGTAGCATGTTCTTTACCTTTGAAATTGTGGCTCTGTTGTTTTTCAGCTGTGAAAGCAAGAGACAGCATACTTGTATTTTTTTTTTCTATAGATCATAAGGAAAAAAGAGCTTATGTGAAAGGAAGAGTACAGGAGAAGATCTTAATAGATTCTGTCCCATCAAAAACTGAAATACAGCAACATGAAAAGAGCAAACATTCTGTCTAGCTTCTCTGAAGCTGTTTGCTAATGACCTCCAATGAACTAGAAAATGTTAGAGAGCTTGAAGCCTGAGAGAAGAAAAAAAAAGTGAAAGATTGAAAGTGAACGAGAGAATGGAGATAGTAATTATTTTTCAACAACCAAAAAACCTTAATCAGGCAGCAAATTTTTGATAGCTTTTATGCTGCCTGACCTACACTGTTATGTCCAGGAAAAGCAGCAGCAGCAGCAGTTTTGGAGAGCATGAAAGTAGACTAACAGAATAATAAAATAATAGAGCAAATTGAAATGGGGGGAGAGTATAAAACTGCAGATTAAAATATATTAGATTGAGCATTTTATGAAAGACAGCTGAATGATTACCACTTATTATTGTTGAACTGTAACTCATTATGTAGCATATACTAAATATTTTAAATAAAGCAAATAATAGGGTCAGGTCAAAAGATTTACAATCCAATCTGATAAAATAACAAATGAGACAGAGAGAGCTAGAACATTTGCCAGGGAAAGTTATGCATGTCTGGCATGGGGAAGAATACTTGGACTGAAATGTTCACAGTGCAAATTAATTGTTTTTAAAGAAAGCATTTAAATTAACTTTTCAGAGACCTGAAAGCCTTTGACTTTAAAAGACGATCTTTTGTTTGGAAGCCCTTGACATTATATTCCCCTAACAAGAATAATTAATCAAAAGCATGAACTTAGAAGAAATGGTATATGTAAGATCTAGTGTTGCGCTTTTTATGCTTAAATAAATTCCTCTCTTGGAATAAGAAATTTCATCTTCCCTCATTTTCTCCATGATTAGCAGCAGATTAGGCAATTTATTATTCTACATTCTGGTGTAAATATAGATGGCCTGTGTTTTTTTTTAAAAAGTGAGTTTATAAGAAATGAGTGCAGGTGCACTTATCTGAGAAGTGAGATAGTGGATTTGAGAAATAATGGGGGAGGAACTGTCCAACTGTGGTAAAATAGCTCTGCCTTCTACATGTCCTGCTTTCCAGCCTGTAGGTTAAGAAGATCTTTGCCAGTGGCTTTGCACCACCTTGTGACTTAGGAGAATTTCCCCCTAAGAAAGCTGTCCAGGTTTGTGTAGCTGTAGACTTTGAGAAAGAAGGAGGATTTCAGTTGCAGAAGGAAGAATGGTTTGGTCAGTTATATTTTTAATTAAAATGAGGTAGTGGTGGAGAGACTGAATTTGAAGAACCTCCTACGGCAGGAGCATGAACCTGTAAATCCAGATAAGCTGCTATGAAATCTATAAACTAGAGATGTGCCTAGGTGGCTTCATTTAAATGGAGTGCAATACTTCAATTCTGTAGTTGGCACGGTTCCCCTACATGCTGCTCTTTGAGTGATCTTACTCCATATTGTTTCTCAGAAAATCCCAAGGTGCGCTGCTTTCTACCACTTCTCAAGAATGAGAATGGCATGAGAGATTTCACCGCTGATAATTTTTTCAGACTTGGAGGAATAAGCTGAGCATCACTTTAATATTTCTTTTTCCCCTCCTCTCCTCTATACCAGGTCATTACCAGAAGAGGACCCAAAGTTCATGACAAACGCTAACATGTACCTACCCTCTTTTTTTCCTAGCACATCACATTGAACAGCAGAATTATCCTTCCGCTAAACAGACTCAGGTGTTGGAGTGTGTTCCCATACTCCAAATTTCAGAGCACGTCAGTGGCCAGTAGAGCAAAGTGCTGTTTGGAGGGTTTACATGCAGCTTGCTCTGCTCAACAACAAGACCTTCGTCGGTTGTTCTCTGGGGTAGCCAAATGGTCTTGCAAACACAGGTAATCCTCTAAATACCAGGATCTGTGAATAGTGCGGTAAAATAGTTCTTTTCTTGAGATCATTGCTGAATTAGGAATTGAAAGTCAGTATCATTAGATCTTTTACCTGTATGACTGACAGACCCTGAGACTTTGCAGGTAACCCTGCCTAGATTTAATAACATCCCACTGAGAAACAATTTGTTTTCTTGTTGGCATATTTATGGCTTTGTCCTCAGGAGTCACCAAGTGGGCAATAACTTATTAACTCGTTCTCAGCCAGTTAAGACCTGGAAGATGTGCTCTTAGTTTTTAAACTCCAAACAATCGTACCGTCCTCAGAAGCACATTAAATACCACAGTAAATGTCAACAATCCATGAAGATCTTCTGATGTTTGCAAGTAATAGCACTTTCACCACCACTGAGCAAACTGTACTTCTCACCCCTTTAGAGTGAACCTCTCTGACCTCCAGAAATTCTCTCAGATACTCATGCAGATCTTCTGTTTTCAGTTTGGACCCTGGATCCAGTCCCTGGGTACCAAGCTCATCTTGATTGCGCCCAAAGTTTGCTATTCTGTTCTCTCTACAGCAACGGCTGTGGCAGTTAGCAACCAAGCTGTCTTGCTGAAGCAAAATACCATTAATACATTGCAGCCGCATTTGAAATAAACCATATCTTAAATGCAGGAGAAGACAGAGTAGAGGCAGTGCCTGCTTCTCTCTAATACTGCCGTTCCCTGAGTTTAGGAAAGCCAGATTTCTTGAGGCTCCTCCACACACTGTTTGTATCTCTGCCAACCTGTATTCTTAGAGAACTGCTGGCAACCACCACTGCCATTGTCAGGATCAGACCAAGGCACTCCACAGGGTTTGCATTATGTTGAAGACAAGATACAAGATCTTTGAAGCCAGCTTCATTCTTTGAAGTTCCAGGAGGCACCAAGACTTTCTCCCCCAGAAAGACGCTACAGTGCTGTTTTGTTTGCCCTTTGCCTAGCCTTTATTAAGCTAAACCAATGCATTCACACAAGAAAGCCTTGCAACTGTGGTGTGCCCTTCTCAGGTGCTCGCTCAGCTGAGCTACTGCAGCCGCATCAGGGGCAGCTGCCTTCTGACACAAGCCCTCTGATTGCTGATGGGCCGACTTCTGTTTTCACACTCAGCCGCCACTCTTGGAGCTTTACATTAGATTCTGATTTCTTTTGGCAGGATCCCAGGTGTTGTTAGAGTAGACAGGAAAATTCCTGTTCTTGATAAGGTCAGAGGAAAACCAGTTTCAAGATACAGTAGCGTACGCGGAAGTGGTGACTTTTACAGAAGAATAAAGCCTGGAGACCTTTGTACTCTCTCCTACATGAAAACCAGTATAAATTATGATGGCAGTCAGGTTAGAAAAAGGATGCACTTTACAGAAAATGAGAAAAGTGTTTGCTTGATAAAGTAGTTCTCTAATGGAAAATAGCCAATATTGATGAAAATCAGGAAAGAATAATGCACAAACTTGCATATTGTGATACCTAAGACTTGGTTTATGAAGACCGCATGTGCCTTAAATAGTGTTCATAATATATATTGCCAAGGAATGTGCACTGCTCCACAATCATATATTGAAAAAGAAATGGTGGACATTCCTTATTGCACTAATGCACTACTTACCATCTTCCAAGGCTAGGAAGAGAGCATACAGGACAAAGAGAGCAGTCCACTTTTAAGGTCCTTCATTGCTAGTGTGATGAAGAAATTACATTATAATTGAGATTGACCATCACTTAAAAAAGCTTTGGACATACCTTGAAAAAAATTGTGCTTCAACATGGTTATACCTGGGTTGTTCCTCTTGCTCACATTAACTTGTCTGCATAAAACATTCCCAAATTGTCTGACTATCCTCAGTGAAAACAAGATTTGCTTCTAGACTTTCATTGTTTATATCTTCATTCAGAAATATTACTAGTGAACAAATTAGGAGATGAATTCCAATGGTTTGAACAAATAGCCAGGGAATCCCAATTTTTGGCAAAAAAAAAAGTATGGTATCAACAGCCTTGAACAAGTAATCAGTCCTCCCTTTGAAGCAGCTGGAAACTACACTGATGTGTTTTTGTTGAAAACCATTCAATTGTAGTGGTTCTTGACAGGGAAAAATCAGAACATTCTACCCTGGTACTTTCTAAGTAAGTGCAGGGATATTTTCTTTTTAAGCAATTTATTATTTTTTTAAAATAGTTTTTTTAAATTATCAAAACACAAAATGTTTAAAAGATCACCTGAATGTTTTTCTGGGAGGGAATTTTGTTTACTGCAGTGTTTTAAACTTCAGCTTATTTTTGTCATCACTACAAATCCAGTCAAAAAAACCCAAACCAGTGGAAGTTTTTCACAGGGTGGCAAAATCCCTCATTTGCAGTCCTGGATAAAAACGTGTTCTGTTCTTCAAGTGTGTGGTAAAGATTGATTCATGTCCTTTGCAAGTGCAGTGACAAAACCCTTTTAACAGCTGAATGACAGATGATGGATTCCCTGAGCTTTGCTTATGATCTACCTTTGTCAGTTTTGGTATTTTGACATGCCTTGCTCTGGTTCAAATGGAATCAGCAAATTCAGAAGAAGGTGAGCTATGGATAGGAAGAGCTCTTTTGTAAAGATTTTTCCAGTTTTCGTAAAGTTTGAGGTGAAAGACTCTGGGGTTTTCTTAAAGTCACTGAAACATTTTACCCAGTTTAAGTCTTAAGTAGGAAGTGAGTGGGCACCTGCAAGAGCCTTTGCCCTGTATAGAAGCGGGGAGTACATCACCCTCAATAGCCACATCTAGAGAGGGGAGAAGAAGCAGCAGGCACAGTGGAGTCTGGTCCGAAGACTAACACAAGGGTACTGAGCTAAAGAGTATATATCTCTCTAAGAGACCTCTCACCAATTAATTTGGATACCATCTTTTGACTTTCAGATGCTTCTTTGGTGGGTTCCTCCCTATTCCCAGACTGTTTAGGTCAAAAATAATGATAGTGTAAGCCAGCCCAAATTCATGGCTTATCTCAGCAAAGTTGATACATGGAATTGGAAAATGTTCCAGAGCAAATTTTCTTTATGCTGAGAAAAGCTGATAATTGTTCTATGATGTGCATATCTGCATGTTTGAACGCAGTCATAGTTGTAGCTGTGTCCTTATTTTTTGACACTATGTCAAGAGACTGGGCTTTGGAGGAAGAAAAGAATCTGCAAACAAGCCCCAAAAGCCCAATCATCAGTCACAGTAAGCCTTTTGTAAATTCACACATAACCATGCTATTTTCAAAGTCCTTAAAAATCTTTAGTTGCTGCTACTGTCAGGTGTTTTCTTGGTTTTGCTAAATGTAGTATATAACAATATAATGAATCTGTTCCTTGGGATCCTTAAGCCCAGTAATACGGTGGCATGAATGTAGTAAACTAGCTTAAAAGAGCATTTCCCCATTGTTTTCAGGGATATACAAAGAGCAGCTGGATGTAAACTTCTAGCATGCATCTTGTAAGATAGTCTTGCTAGCCGATAGGCTTAACGTGGTAATATTAAATGTAGCGTAAGGCTGAGTGGTTTTCCTTTTCTTGCACTATCATCTTCCCATTCTTCTTACTGCATCCCATTCATGGCATTGAGTATTTTGGTCATAGTTACAAGGCCAAATTCCATCATAATCCTCAATTTTTACTTGGTAATACATTTTTCACGAAAAATTTCCTAAGGGCCTGAGATTGTTACAGTTAGACTTTGCCCAAAGACTGTTTTATTGCTAATTTGAGGAAGTATAACCCAATAGTTTGAAGTTCAAGCACACAGGAAAACACAAAACAGAAGTTACATACTTTGCAGTCTGAATTCACTGCTTATATGTTTATTTATACCAAAAACCTGGAAAATACATTGAAATTGAACTGAAGACAATTTAAATCACATGTGTAGGCTCTTTAGAACTGAAACATAGGTTCAGAATAGAATGCTTTTTCTCACAAAGTTTTGAGCATAACTAGGGAATTGCTCATTTTGAAATGGCTCAGCATCTGATGAACAAGATTATGAGATGCTTTGGATGGTTGCATCATTATTTTAATCCTAATATAGTTCTTTCATGTGCTTGGAAAAAAAAAAATAAAAATTAGATACAATGAACTCAAGTAATGCCAAGTTATATTCACTAGTTAATACGAAAATACGAATCTTAGGAAAAACTACAATTCTAGCAGCCAGGTCATCAATGTAACCTTCCAAGGTATTACACCTTTTTTAATCTACACATTCCTTAGCAATGGTTCCTAGTTTCAACTTCTCGCTCCTCCCCTCCCTCTTCAAGGAACTCAACACTGGTCACTTTTCAGTGTAAAATCTCTTTTGAATGTTTGGGAAAAAAATGGAAATTGTACTGTGTGCAATTTCTTGCTGCTTTCATATATGCTCTCTCTCCTGTAAAATGCTAATATTTTTGCTGAGTATTCACATATTTCACAACTAAGTGCTGCTATTTCTCAGTTACTTTATTTTGGTCCTGGTAATATGAACTATTGTCATTTCAAGTATGTGAGGTGTTACTGAGGTGTATTTTATGTACTAAGGTCTGTTCAGCTACTCCTTTAGCAAAAAACAAGAGTTAGTGTTCATGTTGTATGCCCAAAACTAGGTTTGCTAGTGGAACTTCCACATTTACATTTTTGCTGAGGTTACTTAATCTGACAAGTTATAGAGCCAGCATGCAATTGACCTTTATAAACGGAGTCATAAACTTTTATTCTGTTTCTGTTGTGGCTTACCACAACACAGTCCCCCTCCAGGGTAGCAAGCATTTCCCTTCACATCCCCCTGGGGTGTCTGTCACCTCCAGATGGAGGCAGGGGAAGCCCCAAGGACATTGTCGGGGTGTATATAAGTAGGGCAAAGATGCTTTCTTCATCCTATATCAAAGAATAGGTTACTGAGCCATCAGTGTCCTCTGTCTTCCACTCATAGGGACTTTTGGTATTAATTACTACTTGATACCATGTCTTGTAGCAGACCCTCTCTGGGGAAGACCAGGGCAGGGAAATGAGAGAACAGAATAGAAAATGGCATTTATTGTTTCCTACTCACCTCCCTGCTGGGTGTTTACATGCTTCTTAGCAGAAAGAATACTACATTGCGCTCTGCAAGGTTGCAGATCTTAAGGTCGGCTTGCAAAAGGCAGTTCAGCAACACTTCTCAGCAGCCAGGCTGTAAGCACTCATTAGGAACAGAACATGACAGCATCAGCCCAGGATGTTAGTGAATGTACCAGTTCTGGACAACTGAGTCTCAAAAGCCTCCATGGTGAAATGCAGTCTGACCCCAAGACCAGGAAAAGTCTTTTCTATCCTTCAATTTCACTTCTGCTCTGTTTTACAGATGAAAAAGGCCACTTTTGTGGATGAAAGAACAGCTCAAATTCTGCAGTCAAGCCTGTGCTTCTCCTGAAGTCACTGTAAGAGTGACAGCTGCTGTAATGAATTTCAATATGAAGATTATATGAACATCCTCCCCATTCCTCAAAGAACTGGCCAAGACTGTCATGCATTTCATACAGGCTTCTTTCAGGCATCAGGTAGCAACTGCTCTTTGTAATTAGTGGCTTGGACTGATATTGAAACATTGAGTATTCCTAAAGATTACGAATCCATCATCAACTGGATCTGAGCAGCTACTTCAATGCTTCCTCATTCAAGTACTATGAAAAAAGGTGCCCTAGCATTTGGGTTTTTAACAAAAAGACTTTGTACTTACAGGAAGGGTTCCAGGACCAAAGAAGCTGCCAGGTGTGGAAGGGGATTGATTCAGGGACCTCTTGAGGAATCTCAATCCACATAAGTCCATGGGACCAGATGGGCTGCACCCAAGGGTACTAAGCTGGCCATTGTCATTGTGAAGCTGCTCACTATCATCTTTGAAAGGTTGTGGAGATTGGGGAGGTCTTCCATGACATTATCTGAAAGGCAGATTATGCACCCATCTTCATAAAGGGCAAGAAGGACACTCTAGGGAACTACAGAACAATCATGAAGTGAGCAATCTTGGAAGTAGTTTTTGGGCACATGAAGGAGATGGTGATAGGGAATAGGCAGCATGGATTTACAAGAGTAAATCATGCCAGACCAACCTAATTGCCTTCTGTGATGAGATGACTTCATCTGTTGATGAGGGAAAAGCAGAGAATGTTGTCTACCTTGAGTTTAGCAAGGCTTTCCATATAGTCTCCCACAGAATCCTTGTATCCAGTTTCAGATGGTTCAGTCTAGATAGGCAAAAAACTGTCTGGATCATTGGTCAAAAGGACTCATGCTTTGTCCAGAGGCTGGTTACAGTGGCATTCCCCAGGGGTCTGTCCTGTCCAATATCTTTGTCAATGACCTGGAGGAAGAGACAGGATGCGGTACTGTCAGGTCTGCAGACTGATGATACTAAATGGAGGATGTAGTTGATATGATTCAGATCAGGCCTGCCATTCAGAGTTGCTGGAGGACTAGGCCAACAGCAACATCATGAAATTCAGCGAGGCTTGGGGCAGGCTGAACAGGAGTCAGTGTTAAACTCTGGCAGTCGTGAAAGTACATCAGACTCTATCAACAGCAGCACAGATGGCAGATCAAGGGAACTGATTATTATTATTTAGAGATTATTATTATTATCATCATCATCATCATCATTCTTATTATTATAGTTATTTAGAGTTAAATTGAGTTGGTGGCCAGTCACAAGTGGTGTTCCCCAGGGCTCAGTACTGGGGCCGGTCTTGTTTAATATCTTTGTCAATGATCTGGATGAGGGGATCAAGAGCTCCCTCAGTAAGTTTGCAGATGACATCAAGTTGGGTGGGAGTGTTGATCTACTGGAGAGTAGGAAGGCTCTACAGAGGGATCTGGACAGGCTCAATGGATGGACTGAGGCTGATTGTATGAGATTCAACAAGGCCAAGTGCTG
>NW_010545297.1:0-5099 GCF_000687285.1 Phaethon lepturus
GTGCCTTAGCAGAGCTTCTAGGAGGATCTGATGGGTTGGTAGTTCCCAGGGACCTCCTTTGAACCCGTTTTAAAAATGGGTGTGATGTTTCCCTTTTTCCAGTCACAATAGATATAATACCTGTGTTTTCATAGAACAACTCCAACCTTCACCACAAATTTTATATAGCACTTTCATTGCTCGCTTGAAGATTGTTAAAGTGGGAACAAAATAAGGCTTGTAGTGGGGATTCAGCTACAAATGTAATAGTTTTAGAGCAGCAGTTATCCAAAACTAATTTTACCAAATCATCTCTCACTCATCGCTATGGTATTTTTTTGTGCCTTGTCATAGCTGAGCATGATAGCAGTAAAACAATTTACCACTTCTCTTTGGAGAGCCTCTTTCATATAAATTCTGTAAACAATTTAGCAAGATTTTAGTTTGTTACTGATGATAAAAGAATAAAGGATTTAGCTGTACTAAAAGTGGGGCCATTAGTGCCACCTGTATTAAAGTTGCCTTGTATGTCCCATTATTAGACTCTATTTTTCTCTGCTTAAAACTGTACAAAATGGGATTTTGGCTAAATTTCACCTGCTGAAGTCTGTTTCAACCTGAATGCTTTTGCTTGTTTTACCTTCCAAAATCCCTCAGCATTTTCAGGAAGAGTTCAATAAGAAACATACTGTTGCATTGTAAAAACATTTTGTTGACTTTTACAAGGAATAATTGTTTGTCAGTCTTGCATCAGTTGTGGTAGATCTTTTTGCTTTAAGAGAAGTGATTACCAGTATATAGAAGACATTTTAAGTACTGTCAGAGTAGACAAGCTTAAGGGAATTTACTGCAACTAGCAAAATAAGATAAAGTAGGTCAGCTTCCCTGAAAACTAGGTTCTGAGCAAATGAAGTAAGAAAACAGTTAGAAAGAGATTTAAAATGCAAATGGTGGGATAAGGTAATTTTCTGTGGTACTGTATAAAACAGGGAAGGGTAGAAGCAAAGCAAAGCAAATTGGAATTTTTGTATGCTTAGCAGTGTTATCAGATAACATAATGAACTATTGTCAGAGGCATAACTGTTGATTTCTTTGTGGCCTTTAGTTTGTTGCTATCTCTAAAGGAATTAGAATAACAAACTTACGAGGCTCCCGGTGATCTCTTTAAAATATCTTTGTAAAGATTTCTTTAAAAAGTCTGCCGAGCCAGGTTTGAGTCAGGAGTTTGTAATATTTTTTGTGTTAGGAATATGGTTTTTGGTCTGAGAAAATCTGATTGAATCTGAATGTAATACTTTAAAAACTGTAACTTGCACAATCTGAAACACAGAGCAGAAAGCCATCATAGCTTTCTTCTATGATGAGGAGTGGTCCTCCTTGTTACAGACCTGATCCAGGTGGAGGGAAAGGACATGGCTTCAGGAACACTCTATTAAAAAGCTCTGATCCTAATTTGTGTGTGAATAATGTATGTGTTTATTGCGTACCACATTTCTTTTAAGTCAGGGACGCGTGCTTTATCTGTGCAACCTCAATTCATTCCCATATAAATATTCATCATGACGCAGTCTTCAACTTCACACAAACAACTTCTCCAGACTAAGCTGTTTGTTTTGTGAACTCTCTGCTCTTGATGTGAACAGCCATCAGAGCTGTAAATGAAGTCTCAGCTAGCTATAGGGACTTCTGGAACCTTCTGAATAATTGGAAAAAATCTTTTATTTTAGAAGATTTTTTTAGATTAGTGCTTTAATGCAAAAACTGAAGTAAGAGAACAGAAAAATGAGATGAGCTGATGCATAAATGGAGATCATCATACAAACTTAATTTTAATTTTAATACTAAACAAATTAGTCTTTCCATTTCAACTTACAATCAACCTAAGCGATATATTGAATAATAGAATCATAAAAAAGTCTTGTATGGAAGGGAACTCTGGGTATCATAGTTCAAATACGCATTTTGGAGGCTAAGAAAAAGAGGGGACAACAATATAAGCAGGAATAGACAACAAAATTTGGTTCATAAAATAATTATTTTCTCCAATTTATTTTTTTCAGTGAACACTAACAGAATTGTTAAAATCAGAACATTTAATCCAAAAAATAAATTAGACAAATCACGATTGACAGTTCCTTCCAAGGCTGACCACCTAACGGGACTGAAATAGCTTACACTAGGGAAACCAATGAAAATAGGAAATAATTAATCAATGCTTATTGTAGAAATCAAGGATAAAGAGCAGGAAGGAATACTAAATGAAAAGCAGCATTTATAAAAATACGTTGAAATGATGTTTGTCTTAGGACAAGAGTATTGAAGTAGTTTTTACAGAAGATCAGATAAATGTTCATGGATTTTTATGTCTAGAATAGTTGTTTATTATTTCTTTTTACTCAGAAATCCACTCAACAGTGGAAACCTCAGAGCAATTTTTATAACTGTTATAATAATATCTTAGTCCTGTGTTTTCTAGATTCCCAGTACTAATTTAATTTAATTGGCCTGTGCATTAACATGGAAGAAGCTTTCCCATTCCTTTTTTCCCTTGTCTTACTCAGTTTCATTTCTTGATTCATTATCAAGGAAATAAATTAGGAACCTGAATTCTCAGCAGCCTTCCCACACTTCTCAGTACTGGCACAGTGGAGAAACTTGAATACCTCAAGAAGCATGGCCTCTTCTGCATTTCTCATTGCTGGGGAGAGACTGTCCCTTTCAAGCAGCTTTATGCCAAACACAAAATCTAGACTGATACAAGATTTCCTCTCCTCACAGAATGTAAATCGAGAGGATCATCTGCTTTCCTCATCTGCTTTTTACTCCTTTTCAGTTTTCATTTGTTTCTTTGAATAGAAATACCAGGCAGCTTTCAAGAATACAAATATGTTTAAAGTCAAAGTGCTACTAAAAATAGGCTGCAACTAGTCATATTGTCTTGTTAATCCTCTGCGCATGCCTGGTTGTTCCTCAGGACAGCATGTATTCCCCTGCATTTCTTATTTTCAGATGACATGAGCATAAGATTTCTACAGTTTCTCATGAGGGTGAAGTTTTCAGCCTTACAGAAGATCTTCCACAAATGAAATCCTGTAAGTGGCAGCTGTTAGTAGCTGCTTTACAGCAGAACAAAGCCTTTAGTCTTTAAAGTTCTTATTTTAAAGAGGTTCTACCCAGGTGATACAACGGACATCTGGAAAAGTTTGGTAGTTTTTTATTAAGTATTTTTATTAAATCTTCATGCTTATTGTTAAATACTTCTGTAACACAAAAGTGCTGTAGAGTCCCTGAATACCACAGTTTCTCTTTAATAGATGCCTGCTTATGGCTAAAGTTCATCAACACAAACTTATGTAGCTATTAGATAATATTTATTTTTTATGTGCTAGTAGCAGAGACACTATGAAGATGTTGAAAATATGCACAGAACATTCTCAAGAATATGCAAAGGGACTTTATATTTAGAAGAGAGAAAGAAAATGGCTAAAAACCCAATTACACATAAGGAACTTCAGACGAGCATTTAAATCCCAACAGATAATAAATACGATCAATATATTATTAAAAAAAATATACACTACCTTTAAAGATGACTTTAATACCGCAGTTTTACTCTGCTTTAACTGGCAGTATCACTAATTTCTATCTGATTTCACTTAAGGTATGCTAAAAAGCTGTGCAGTGACAAACAGAGCTTCCTGACTGTATAGCAATGGACTTCTGCTTTCTGTATATTAGTTTCCCTCCAGTGGCTGTTATTAGCAACTTCAGGTCCAACTTGAATTGGACTCAACCAAATTGAGCATTAGTTAGGTTAGGTCTTACAGTAGTATTGCTACAAATTATACCTTTATTCTTGCCTAAATGGCCTTAATGAAGTCTTTAATGTTATTTAAATGCAAATGTAGAATTTAGTGATTCTTCTTTTAAATGGACATGTTTTGCTTCTTAATGTAGAGTGCATAGGTTTCAGTGCTGTTCTCTTGCCCTAGATTCTGCAGGTCTTCAGGCTAGCAAGACCCTGAAACCATATACAGAGAGGAAAAGGTGGGTGAAAAGCGTGGTACTTGCCTTGTGTGGGCAGGACTCACCATTTTATTTCTTGCATTTCTCTGAGGAATTAAGGGGTATTCCTCTAAGAAGGTGACGTGGCCGACAGCCCAGTTAAGTGCCTCTACACCAATGCACACAGCATGGGCAACAAACAGGAGGAGTTGGAAGCCACCATGCTGCTTGAAAGCTATGACCTGGTTGCCATTACTGTAATTTGGTGGAATGAATCCCATGACTGGAGTGCTGCTATCGATGGCTACAGGCTGTTCAGAAGGGAGAGGCGAGGAAGGAGAGGTGGAGGGGTTGCCCTCTACATCAAGAAATGGATAGAGTGTGAAGAGCTGTCTCTGAAGAATAGCCATGAGCAGGTTGAAACCTTATGGGTAACATCGTGGCAACAAAGGCAACCTTGTGGTTGGTGTCTACTACAGGCTGCCCGATCAAAGGGAGTCTCTTGATGAAGCCTTGTTACTCCAGCTACAGAAGGCATTGCACTCACAGGCTCTCGTCCTGCTGGGGGACTTCAACCACCCAGACATCTGCTGGAAAAGTAGCACAGTGAGCTGTAGGCAATCCAGGAGACTCGTGGAGTGCATGGAGGATAACTTCTTAAGCCAAGTAATAGACAGCCCTACCAGAGGGGATGTGATACTGGGCTTGATGGTCATCAACACAAGTGAGCTAATTGGTCACATCAAGATTGGAGGAAGCCTGGGCTGCAGTGATCATGCACTGGGTGAGTTCACAATCCTGAGGGATATAGGGCAAGCAAAGAGTAAATTCAGGACTGTGAATTTTAGGAAAGCAAAATTCCAGCTGTTCAGGGAGTTAGTCAGTATGACCCCCTGGGAAACTGCCCTAAGGGACAAGGGAGCAGAACAGAGCTGGCAGGTCTTTAAGGTTGCTTTCCACAGAGTGCAAGAGCTCTTGATCCCCAGGTTTAAGAAATCGGGAAAGGAAGGCAAGAGGCCAGCATGGCTGAGTCGAGACCTGCTGGTCAAACTAAAGAGCAAGAAGGAAATGCACAGGCAGTGGAAGCAGGGACAGGTGTCCTGGGATGAATACAG
>NW_010545298.1:0-1998 GCF_000687285.1 Phaethon lepturus
GCCGCCGAGCAGCCGGCCCTCGCAAGGCACTCGCCGAGGGGTGCTGGGGCCTGAGCGCCTGCATGGGCGAGTCAATAAAACCACGTCCCCAGGTGGGCTCCCGGGGTGCCCCCAGCTCAGTCCGGGCAGCCCCGCGCTCCCGTGGCGCGTACAGCCTCTCCGTCGCTGGTTCGAGGTGGAGACATCTGCGCAGGGAAAGCAGCTGGTGGAGGCATCTGTCTGCAAATGAGTGTCCGAACACTGATGCCAGAATTTTAGTTGAATCAATAGGCCAGATAAAACGCTAATTGCAATTACATCGGTCCCTGCGCCAAGCCTGTGACTCTTGGCCTGACTTATTTGGACTTTAAAGAGCGTGGTAGCTGACCTGGCGATCTTGCTGTCCAGTACTCCTTGCACGGCCTCTCTGACGCTCCATCGCGAAATAATACGAGGTTATTAGTGACAATCATAGAGTGCTCTGAGAGATGGCTCAAAAAGTAATATTTAAAATCCCCGCATATTTGTTGATGTGGTAACTTCACACAGCCTGCCAGGGAAGCTGGAAATGAAGCACCAGCCTCCAGGGATGTCGAGAGCAGAGATGCTGAGAACATATGGTTCTCGAAAAAGGCTTGGAAAAATCTCTGCCAGTACAAATGCTCATAGATCATCCCAATGAAAAATGCTTTTTTTTACCCTTTAAAAAAAAAACTACTTATCAGTATCAGCCCCAGGGTAGCAGCCAGCTGTACAGTCTGGACCCTCTGGCATCACCGTTTCTGGATGTTTGAAAGACCTGCTATTCCTTTGAACTTCGGAGTTAGGTAAAGGAACAGGATGTTTGTCAGTTTAGGCAACACAAAAATTTTAACTTTACTCACACCAGCCTGAATTTTTTAGCAGTAATTTTGACAAGCCAAAATGACCGGCAGGCACAAAGCCTGAAGGAACATGGCCTGGGCGTCCTGCAAAATGTGACTGATGTGTCGTATGCAGCC
Source organism: Phaethon lepturus (assembly GCF_000687285.1). NCBI lineage: Eukaryota > Metazoa > Chordata > Aves > Phaethontiformes > Phaethontidae > Phaethon > Phaethon lepturus. Next base: position 981 of record NW_010545298.1, read on the forward strand.
CACGGTGGGGGCCGGCTGAGCTTGCCATGTGAATCTGAATGTCTGGAAATGTCACCTCAAACCTTGGGAAACTGGTGCAATCTTTGTTTGGATGCCCTGCTTTCCTGAGTTCAGGTATCTCGGTGGCTTTCCCTTTCTCCACGTACGACCATCAAACCGCTCTCCCTGTCGCTCCTACTGTGCAAAGAAAGCCCAACGATTCCGTGCAAAGCCCTTCCTGAATGCAAACCGCTGAAGAACACGCAAAGAAGCCAATGTCAAATATTTACATTTGTAAAGTACATCTAAAAACACCTGAATCATGAGATTACTGCCGACACTGGCCTGCACTGTCCCCGGAACCGTGGCTCTCTCCCCCGCTCCTGCCTACCCACGTTTGTTGCTCGCTGTGCGACAGTGGGGAGCGGGGCTAGGCGATGCGTTTTGGTTCTCTGCTTCTGCAGCATCTGCAGGAGTGGGTTAATGGCCTGTCACTAAAGCATCACAGCGCTGCAACAGACAAAGAGAAAGGGATGGAGCTTATTCTTCTCTTCTATACAAATCATGCACATTCATTAGGCTTGTATCAATAAAATCAAAGTACTTCAGAGGCACATTAAAGACAGTAAGAACACGGGGCAACTCATGGTAGAGAATGAGAGAAACATCCTTGTTGTATCCTAAAAGCTCAGCCTAGCACACTGCTTCCTAAATCGCTGCAGTCAGTTGTGCTTCTGGAAGCAAACACTCGTACGTCCGTATCCCGCACGTGCCACATCTCCTGCAGGAAAGGTCTCTAGTGACAAACTCTGCCAGTCATTTCAAAGGATTCAGCTTCACCTCTAATAGTTGACTCAAGAAATCCCTAATTATAAATCCCATTTGATTAGTGACTGGGGATAGCGGTGACAATTTGTCACAATAAAGCTGCCCCTGCATTGTTTTATGGCCCAGGAGAATAATTAAAAATCTCATTAAAAGCTTCACTGTGTAAAATTATCCCCTCTTGGGGGGGGGGGGGGGGGGGGGGGTGTGGTCC
>NW_010545298.1:2029-5364 GCF_000687285.1 Phaethon lepturus
TAGGCATTCAATTCTTTCAGGCAAACTTCAAGCTGTACCTGCAGCAGAACGTCCGTGCCTTTCCCAGCTCATCCTCTTGCCGTCCATCCCTGCCTCATCTCTGGAGTTCTGCTTTATGCCACATCAGCACAGGTAAACTGAGAAGGAAGCTGTTTGCTTAGGAGAAAGGATTCCTTTGACCTCCGCTCAGCTGGAGATGGAGGAGACAATTCATCAAGGTTATCTGGGATCTAGACTTGGCTGGACACTGTCTGCTTTATAGCTTCGACCATCTGCTGTAAGAGAACACGCTCTTCTGTGAAACAGAATTACTGGTAGAACTGTGCGTGTTTCAGTTTCAGAGGGGATATAATTTCCTAGCGGGTTTTGTCATTCTGTATGTCAAATCTGTACGTGCAGAGACACTGTTACAACACTTCAGATTAGTCCAGCTTGAGTAAAAAGTAGTGGAACAAAAAATAAATGTGGGAAATTAAACCTATTAAGGAGAGCAATTTTTGCTGTGCTGGGAAGAACTGACCTTACAAACAGGATCCAGAATGAGAAGCCAATGCAAAACAAAGGTTCAGCCAAATTTCAAGGTTGCTAGAATTCAGTCAGAGAAAGTTTCAGCAATCTACAACTGAAAGGAAAGTAAATCCAAGCCTGAGAGGAAGAAAAGAAACCAGGGAACACCAGGAAAAAAATAGCAGGAAAACAGCCTGGTGAACACAACAGAACAAACTTGCCCTTGCAAGCACAGATGCTGTTCTGGGCCCCGGGGCACTTTTAGCCGCACCTACCACTAAGCAAAGCCCAGAGCATTGCTGGGTTTCCCCATCAGCTCACAGAAGAATAGCTAAAGGTTTTGTGTTCCATGGTCAGAGATGACATGAGAGCTCCACAGATTACGCTGGAAACGTCCTTGCCAGAAAGCACGTGGAAACACTTTGAACTAATTGTGAGCATAATTATTCACATCTCCGCAGACCTCTCCTTGGGCTTCCTGTGTACTTTCAGATGAAGATTTCACTCCACCAAGCACTCAGACACGTTCCTTTGAACCCGATGAGAGTATTCACAGCTGCTGGCCGGGAAGTGTGAAAGCCTGTTGAAAAAATTGTCATGGTTTGTTGGGTTTTTTTTAATTACAAGCACTGAAAATATTTTGACCAACCATAAAGCTGTTGAGTTGTTGTCTTAAAAGATGTCACCACAGACACATTTCTCTACTACTTGTAGGCAGATATTTAGGCGCCACGCGCTAATCCAGGCACAGACTTGGAGCGGGTTGCCCCACCCGGGACACAGAGCCCTCCGGACACGGGTGCATGTACGGGAACTGCTGTGAGTCTGGCAGACCCAGTCCTGCCACAGGTTGCCACCAATTATGAGAAAGAAGCTTATGAATTATCTAAATGACAGAAAAATGTGTTTATAATTAATAACCATTATTACTTTTTCCTGGAGCTGCAATAAACAACACAGAAAGGAAGCGGGTGTTGTGTACACCAAGTGTTTTCTACCGCCGTATTGAGCAGCGCTGAGAAAAGCGCAGCGACAGGGAGGCCGGCCGGCCGGCGTACAAGGGGGACAGCTCAGTGAACTGAACCTGCTCCTTTTTCCCCAAACTGTAAAAAGTAAAATTAACGCTGGCCACCCTTTAGCTCATTGGACTTCAGCCATTTCAAAGATTTTCTAAAAAGGCAAAAATGCTCTTGCCCACGGCTGTGTTTTCCCATCTGCTGTGTTCCATTATGTGTTGAACTTGGAACAACCTCTCTGAGCACCTGATTAGCCAAGAGCATCATTCGCTAAGATGCGCTCGGAACAACTTCTGTCGCCGTCCCAGCTCGCCATTCACACTTGGCATACGGCGCGGTGCGTTACGGAGCGCGGCGCCGCGCAGAGACGCGGGGCGATGCTGCACCACCAGGACCCCACGCGCCTAATGGAAGCTGACCACCAGCACTGGGGGGACATCCCCTGCTGGAAACCTGCGGGCGGCCCCCCAGCCTGCCCGGCTCTGCCGCCGAGCCCGGGCGGGAGAGGAGGGTGCAGGGGACTACTCCCCAGTGCAGTCTGAAAGAAAAACTTAGGAAATGAGTTACAAAAAATTATTCCAGGCTTGTGACTTGAGAAGCTCAGTCTACTCAATTTATCCAAGAGAAGGCTGAGTCCAAAATCTACACAGAAGACGTGTTTCTGAGGAGAGGTAGCTTTTAAAATCAAAGTAAAAAGCATAACAAGGCACAGGGGACTAGAAGCTAAACAAAACCAGACTAGAAATAGGCACTCGCTTTTACCAGGCAGGCGTATGTACCCTGGGAACCACTTAAAAGGAACACTGAGGGTTTGGATTCCTTTGTATCTTTTCATTGAATACCTTCAAATTTCTGGCCAAAGAGAATGATAGTCTTGATTTGGAAATTTAGCAGAATTTTGTAACTTAACTTGCAAGAGGTCAGACTCAAGGCTTCTAAGAAAGCTCGCCAGCCTCAGCATCACCGGAGCAAACAGAGTACGTCACTGCAGGAGCCGAAATCCGCAGCGAGTGCCTCGCCAGCTCGGTCAAGTCGTGCGAATGGCCAGCGGGGAGGCAGGCAGACGTCCTGCTCTCCGCCGCGGGCAGACCTGGGTGCCGAGACGAACCGGGCGGAGGAGGACCCGTGTCCTCTGCCTCCCACCACCACCGTCCCCGTAGGGCCCGCAGAAGTCCTGCACCTCTGGCAGCTACCAGGTTCTCAAAGACTCGTTAAGTAAGCACAACCAATAACGGCTTGCTTCACCTGGATCTTCAGTGGCTAAGCTTTCACGGGATTTTTACATAGAAAGCTCCCCTTCGGGATCAGACACGGCCTCTCAAGGGGTACTCTGTGTTGTGTGCTCACACCAGCTAAGTTATCATAGGATGTGTTCTTCATATGAGAAGCCAGGACGATAAGCAGCGATCTAATCTATTACAATGACATTTACATCAGCACTAAATGTCTTCAACATAAATTACAACGTGAACTGATAGAAAATATTTTGGGAGCTGTGCTTATGCCAGTTACAATTTGTTGCTGGAGAAAACTCTGTGTAGAATTAATTTCTCAATGTCCAATTCATCATCTCAGATACATTGTTTTGCAGATATTAATGTATTCAGAATTATAATAATGAAAATAATTTAGCAGAAACCTCTTCTTCTTCTTGACATTTACAGTACCCAACTTGACCTAAGAAGGCAGCACATTGCTAAAACCTCCCACTACAGAGGACAGTGCCCGGGTGCGGGTGCGCCCCGGCCAGGAGCAGCTCTGGGGGGCTGGAGGAGCGGGGCCGGGCCCTGCGGCGGCCAACGGTGCGGTGGG
>NW_010545299.1:0-14526 GCF_000687285.1 Phaethon lepturus
TGATTCTGTGATTCTGTGATTCTGTGAAACGGTTGCTACAGGGTGTGGGAAGATGTCCCCTGGAAGCAGTAAGTCACCCAAGCCCTGTGAAGGTTGGATTCATAAGTTGATGGTTATCTTCCCTTCTGACATCTCGGGCCCTATGCACCCAATATATGCAGGCAGGTGATGAGATTGTGGATGTTCCCATGTGCACATGGAAAGAGGAAGCACAGATCTCAAAGTGAGCATTACAACAGTCAGCCTGGAAGAACTTAGATCAGCAGCTTAGAGTTTCAATGACAGAGCAAGGACCAGAGTGTGGGTTCCACAAGTCACAGTCCAGTGCCTGATTCACTGGACCACAACGAAGATTGCTTAAAAAAAGCCTTAAAATATATGTAGCATGAAGTTTTTACCTATTACACTATCAGGATCAATAGGACAATTCCACTCTGCAGAACTATGTTCTACTAAAACTCAAAAGACTGATTAGAACAAAAGTTTCAATAGTATATTTTTGTGATACCATTTATTATCCCACATGGTTTGACACAGTGTAGTGTATTGCACCTATAAATCAGTTGCAGCAAATTATTTAATGATGCATTAACTGTAGAATTTCACATATATTAGAGTCCTTTAGCCAATGTTGAATGCTTTTTCAACAGCTTAATCCATCCCAGAAGTACTGAAGCAGGCATATTCATCCATCATCAGAGTGCACATAGTCTTCTCTTTGCTCTTTTTATTTTATTAAAGCCCTCGATCTACAAAGCATGGCATTAAATAATTCCCCAGAGCTTTTTCTGCACAATATTCCCACCACCATCCTCACTCTTCTATCACAAAAAAATCTTTTCATTCTCTATTAGATTCTTGCTATCCTCTGGCGCAGCTTAATCCTGGCATTGAGTTGGGCCACACTGCTGAGAACTCATAGATGACACCACAGCTGTATGTGTGAATGCATTATATCAAATTATTTTTACATTACAGAAATTAAATATTTCATTTGATGAGACAGCTTGGAAATACAACCGGTGACTCTACATAGAAGAGGACAGAGAGGAGGGAAAGATACAAGAAAATATCATTCTAGAAGAAGATATTTTAAAAATTTTAACTTCCAAGGTATCCCTTGCTGGAGATTCATCTGAGGTCCTTGAAGGATCCAGTGTGGGACCAGAAAAGCTTTTGAAATTGCTTTTTAAGAATACCAGACACTGAAATAACCTTCTTTAGTTTTATGACATTCAGCTCATGGCACTGAACCCAAACAGCACTTTCACAGATAGAAAACTAGTAGTTTTATTCTTCAGCACTACATTTGGTCCCTGTGTAAGAGGATCAGCACTCTGGACCTTCATGGAGTTCTAGCTGCGCATGTTAACAAGTTCCTCCATTTCGGGAAAACCCTTACAACCTTTAACTGTTAGAATCTTGCATGATCACCTTTCCAAGCATCTTCCATCCCCTCCAGCTGCTGTGTAAAACAGCTTCAATCGTGGAGAGCAATGTGGAGAGTGATGATGGATCTCCCTTCTGCTACTTGTCATTGCTAGCACAGAAAGGCAGAATAACTCACTTGTGCCTATTCCTCTTGGCAGTTGTCCCTCCTCTCCGCTCACTCATGGAGATAAATGCTGCCGTGGCAGAACATAGCCTTAAGGCAACTCTTCTGTACAGTATGTAATGTTAGCATTGCATTTCATTGTATAACATCGGTTTTAAACACTCCTCCCCCCCAGCTGGTACCTCTTTTACTATAATATTAATTCTCATTTTTCTGTGTGCTTTTTCTTCTACCAATTCTTTGCGTCCTCTCTCTGGTAGCAATTTATGCAGAACCTGCCAGTTCAATCTTCTTTAAGCAGAGTAACAATGGCACAAGTACAGAGTTGGATCATGTTGCTTTCTTTTTCTTCTTTAGAAATGAAGCACAAATTGATGGGGCATTGTTCCTGGGTTTGGAGACCCTTCTTAGACTAAACCTTAGGATACAGAATTTGATAAATGGAAGCACTTTGAAAGTCAGTGTGGTCTCTAGGAGAGGAAATTGGACTAGAGCTCTGGAGGCAATGAGGAAACCAAAAGCCTGTAATGCAAGAGCATACAGGGAGAAAAGGTCACCCCAGCTGCCTTTCCTAACAACTGCTGCAGAAAGAAGGCAGAGGGACAAGTCCAGATTTCTTAAGACAAAAAGCCTCTCCTTTCAGTGGAGTCAGGAGGACGTCTCCAGCCAGCGTACTATCCTAGCACCTAACACTGAGCTAAGTTACAGCTGCAGAATTCTTATGTCACCTGTACAGCACACACATATGAACACATGCATAAGGCATAGGAAGCAATGTTGCAATATTGTAGCAACAATGTGGGAAAGGTCAGTGAGAGACCTTATAGGAAGGGAGGGTGACTCACACTGACATTCTAATGCCACGTACTCACAAGTACTAAGATGTGTGCATGCAAGCAGCCAGTTCAGCATTCAGGCACTAAGAGGCTTTTTTCCCATGGTCATCATTCTCATGATGACACGGAGAATGAGGGACACTGGCTATCCAGTCCTCCATAACATCTTAGGATGATGACCACATGTTGGTTTTTTACATGCTTTTTTTTTTTTAACCCTGCAGAAGCTGGTAGCAATCCCACCATTAATCCATCTCATCTTTCAGGCTCATATGAACAGTCAAGAAAATTTCAAAAGACAAAATATTTCTTAAGGAAATAGTTGCCCTCTTATAACCACTTCTGCCAGATGCACATACTTCAGTGCGTAATATCTCAAGGGGTCAGAGCTTATTTTTTTGTGCTGAATACTAAGCAGGTTACAACATTGATTTTGGAGCCCCTCAAATCATCCTGGTACTCAAGCACTTTCCTGAAGGTCAACAGGAAATAATTCAAGGCTCATAGTTTAGAATCATCTTGTTAAAACCATTAGTTGAAGTTGTTATATGCAAATAGCTCTTCCCACACCACAGAGGATTATGTTTTGTACCTTTCCACATGCTCCTATCTCATCTAATGAACAATTTCTAACCTGAAAATTTGGGTATTCATCTCAGCTAAGCAAATTTTGCAATATGTCACTGAACTGGTAATCCATCTCCTCCTTTTCTTATCACTGGGTATGGAACATTTAATAATTGACACTTTATATAGTCAGTATTAAATCATTTCAGCAGAACATTTAATTTATTGCTCTCAAGATAATCCTTTTCTCCCCCTCCTGTGCAAGGGGTGGAGGGGTAGGGAGAAAGGAGAAGCCAATCTGTACCACTGAGAGTAATGGGGTTTTACAGTGAGAGGGTGGAAGAAAGAGGGGAACTTGTTCTATTCTTGCATGGACTCTCAAAAAAGTGGTAGCAAAATACTGGCCCAATCTCAGTAAGTGCAAGGCAGTATCTGCATCTACTGCAGTGCTGCAAATTAATTCCTCTAGCCAAGGGTCAGCAAATTCAGGGTTGACTCAGACCTTTCCCTTACATGTATCAATACACTAAGCCTTTGTGCATGAGCAAAGAGATAAAGAGCAGAGCTATGTAGAAAAGAAAGGAACACAAGAGCTGAAATTAGGGTCTTGATACAGTTTTCTGAACGTCCTGCTCACTGTCCCTAGCATGCCAGGCCGGGGAGCTCCAGCCCATGTCCCTCCACCACTACACCTGCTCTGTTTGCTGCTGCTGGCAGGGTGCCCTAGAGACATCGCCTGCCTCCCTGTGCTGGCAGAAGCACTGGCTCATGTCTCGTTAGCTGCGTGAGGACAGCTGCTTTCTCTCCAGTTACAGTTATGCAGACTGTGTATCTATTTCTATTCCTGTCTTACACCTCTTTGTCCCTCTTTGACCTCTCTGGTCTGACAAGTAAATTTCTTTCACTGCCCACACAAGTTCTGCCTTCCCCATCCTCCCTTTCCTTCACAAGCCTGTGGTGTCCTTGCACATCTCTCCTTGCGTTCGCCCTAAAAGGTAAATATCTGCTAGGGGTGAGTGGCATCACACGCTGCACCCAAGGCATCTCTGGTGTCCTAGCGGGGCAGCAGGTGCCCAAACCACGCAGTTCCTGTCTCTCCATGTAGACACGTGCATCGTTACTTTCTAAATGGGAAGTTCAGGGGACATCTCTGAAAATGGCACTGTGTCTAAGAACAGAGGGATCTTTCTGTTGGGCACCTGCCCGGCCTTAGCACCCAGTTGCCTCTGGGAGTCAGTTTTGGATGTTCCCTAGCTGATCATTCCCTTTTAATGTCCTCTGTTTGCTGAAAGGCACTGAGATTATTATTGGGAAATTTACCATTTGAGTAATCTCTCTCCCTAATAAAATTGGTTTTATAGTTTTGCAAACAGGAAGATTTATTTTCCCCTCAAGATAAATATTGATAAACTTACTTCAGTCAATATTTACTATTTGGTTTGGGGAAGAAGCAAAAAAGTCTAGCCCAAAGTTTAATAGAGTTTGATATCTGTTTTTTATCTACACTGCCATCACAAAATCATACTGCTGCCTTGGCAGACAAAGGAAAATTAGTTTTTATTAATATTACTGAATCGTTATGGGGCACTTTGTAGTTGGAGAAGGATGGAAGCCTGGGGCTTGTACACCAGATATAGCCATATTTTTTATGGCAAACAACTTTATGTTGGCTTTGTTTTTTTGGGGGGAATCCTGAGGTGTGGGTTAGATGTGACCTGTCACTTTTGCTATAAAAGGTTGCATCTCCATAACACAGAGGCTCTCCTCTCATTACTGCAGGAGTAGATGTTTCACAAGCACCCTAAATACAACAGCACTTGCTTATGGAGCTCTTCACTATGGTGTGTGAAAACATGTGCATTAATTTGACCTGGCATAAATTCGTAAATCTTGACACCTAGAAAATGAACCTATTACCTTATTAAATGCTGCTCACTCACAAATGTGCAGACCAGCTGTTTCCTCCCTCCATTATCGAACTGTAGCAAGCACTTTCTGGAGGAAAATTAAAAGTAATGATTACAATCAATTAAAAAAAATCAATTTAAATTCTTCTGCTACAGAGGGAGCTATAGCAGATTTTCAAGGATGTTGTGTTCTCTTTTTTTTAAAGTTCCTATGTGTTATGTTGGATCCCCTATAGATAATATAACCTCCTTCAAAAGCACAGGTTTGTTTACTTTGGAGAATGTGCATACACTTAAGAAAAAGAAAACCTGGCTGGAGAAATATGAGACACTTCTCATCCTAAAACAATCTGAAATTGTGGTGAAATATAAACACAAGGATTTCCTCAGGCAGCTATGTGGACTAAACCCTCTAAAAGATGGCTGAAATTCAGGCATCCCCTAAACATGTCTGAGGGCTCTGATCAGGTCATAAGAGAATTTGGAAAATTCAAGCCATTTCAACCAATTACACTCTTCTCCCGGTTCTGGTAATTTTTCACAGTCCAACATAGAATACTCTAACTTTCCCTGCATGTAAAATGCCTTTAGATATGGCTTGCACTGAATTACACCCGAGGAACACAGGGACAAAAATTACTCCCTTGCAGGATTATTGACACAGGCAGGCGGCAGGTATCATTCCCCACCCCTGCTCCCCTCCCTTTTTTCTTGCTTTGTAAAGTATTGATTTTTAATGGTTACTTTTCCTTTGTATTTTAGCAGCTTTGACTGTAGAAAGCAGAAACCATGTCTTGATAAATATGTATTCTGCAAGAGTGCTTTACCTGGCAGAACAAATCGCTAGCATTGGAGCCAGCATGCAAATCTTGATTTACGACCGCCGTCAATGCTTGCCAAGTGAAGGCTCTGATGAAGGGAGCCAGAACAACCTTTGTTTGCTGTTCTGATTTAGACACATCCTTCCCCTTGCAACTCTTCTTTTGCCTGCATGTATGTGTCAATGTGTGTTCACTAAGATTTGTGTTCCAGTTACTTACTTGGTTTCTATCACATAGTGATTGCCGCTGGCCCAAAGCGCTTTTTGCTGACATCTTTTGCTAGGTGCTATTCTCCCACTCACTTGACGCTTAGGTGACCCTAGCTTCATTGGTATTCAGTCAGTGTCAGAGATGTGCTTGCTTCAGCTGCTTGGGCCTTGGTGAGCAGGTGGAGAAATGACCAGTTGAAAATGAGTTGTTAAGACCACTACAGCAAAAAGATTGATGCAATTAATTTTTCATCACATACAGTGTCTGTGGATTGTAATCAGCTTGGATTGTTCTTCCTGTGAGGCACAAATAAAATGCAAATGGTTTTTGAATGAAAGGAAATGTTCTTTATGAGGTACTGTGCTATTCAGAGCAGCAAAATGGCTTGAAATAAATGGGGATTATGAGGAATGTTTTATGAATCGTCCTAGGAGAACTTAATATAAGTTTCATGCAGGGGAAACCACAGGTGGGTTTCCCATCAGATGCACATATTACTGCTCAAGCAACTGGAAACAAGAAAGAGCAGAAGGCTTTAAGCCTTATTTAATAATACTAATACCTAGCTCTTTCCATAAGATGTCAATGCAGTTCATGGAGAAGGTACTTGTCTTACAGCTGCGTTTAAATTAAGTATCTTTTCCAAGCTCCTCTCTCCCCTCTACAGCAAGGAGTAGAGGGCATGTCTACTGTGCCCTGCCCTAGTTAGATGGGGATTTAGACAATAGGGTGGTAGTTCTGGAAACAAAATAAAAATTAATCCTATGTTTCCCCCAGAATAGAGTGAGAAGGAGATCTTGGTAGGAAGAAATGGGTAGTTTCCCCACAGTTAACTGCAAGTGCATGCAAGCTGAAGAGAAAAGAAGTGGGAGGGAATGCAACGAGGTTTTATTGCTTGCAAAACACAAATGGCTTTGTCGTCAAAGGAATTGTCACCAGCACCAAGGCAAGGGTTTTGCTATATTTCCACCGTATTTTGTGCAGTGGGTTCTTCCTTCTGGGTATTGCTATAATACATGCACATTTTATGACTTTTAAGGCCGTGTAAAGTACCGGATAAAGGGCTGAAGGGACCATGTGCCTACGGCAGTCAGTTGAGAGCTTTGCATTACCAGCTACCTGGTATGGGGAGTCCTAACATAACACTGCCACTCCCTCTTCAGAAGTATGAAGTGACTGGGTCCCATAAGTCCTACCTCAGCACATCTATGCTTAATATCATTACTCAAATCCCAGTGATACCAGAGAGCCATGCAACTTCATTCATTCACAGCTTGGGGACTGTTTTCTTTTTCTAAAGCTTTCTAAGAATTAAGCTAGACTGTCAGGCTAGGAGTTGAAGACTCTGGCAGCTACATACACCAACAACTCCTGTTGGAGGAGCCCAAGTTGTGCATGCCGTTGCTCAGGTCAAGAGCAGGGGTTATACTGTTCAGCATTAACTGAGAGGTCTGCTCCACTGAAGTCAGTGTTAATTTTGTTGACATGATTCACAGAAGGGCTACACCAAAGATGATTGACTTGGAAAATCCCTGGTTTTAATTTTAAGGCACTGCTGTTTGGTTGTTCTGCATGTTTGGGGTTGTTTTGTTACATATCAATTGCATATCAATTTAAATCTAAGTATTTAATCTCAGATGATTATGGCAGAGGCTAGCCATTTATCTGAAATCTGATGTTTGTGTTTCACGACAAAAGTAGAAACATTTAGATCCATGAATACATTCCAATGTTTTGCTTCCTTTGCCTGCATTCTCAAGCTGTAGCAAAAATCCATGGCTATCAGCTGATACCAGTAAGCACATTTTCATGAGACCTCAATGCCTTTTAACAAAATGATAAGACCTTTGAAAGATCTCACTCAACAGTGAGACTTATTTGGGCTCAGGGTTAGCCTTACGCAGCTCTTGCTGAAGTTTAAATATCATCTAGGAGCTGAATTACATCAAGGACATATTAGCACAATGAAGCCCTCTTCTGGCTTGGAACCTTTGCAAGTCAACACAGCATAACATATAGACCAAAACATCTTGACCAAAAATGTAAATGTCTAAGCACAATATTTTCAAATCTCATTTGGCTTATACAGTACACATTTTCTAGCAGACTGAAGACACAATAGATTCAACAGCTCAAAACTATTTCATGTCCTGCAAAGTATGTGTATGGCAAAGTCAGTTCACTGCTAAAAAAGATGTGCCTATTGTGCAGATTAGAAATGAAAAGGAGATGGACAGTCAGAATCCGGATTGCTTTGTGTTATAAAACCAAAATTGCACACAGACTTTTTCATGGTGCCCTTTCAGGATGTAACGACTTTTTTTTTTAAGTAGGAAGAAATGAACACTCAGGACAGAATAGAGGCAGTGTGAACCAAATTAAATCCTTAATGGTTGGGAAATTGTAAAGAAAGACCGTCAGTCAGCCTAGGTCAAGTCAGGGCTGTGAAGTGTAACATAGTCCCACCTCTGCCCTGCAAAACCATCAGTCTGTCAGAAAGGCCACTGGCCTTTTCTTCATGGTATGATTTTTAATGTGTTGGTTCTTTTTTTTTAAGCACATCTCTAACCTCATCTGAACTCTTTTCCCTCCCTTCACTCTCTTCTCCTCATTTTCTTTTATGCTTTCACTTTGCCCTTCAAACCCTCATTTTATTGTGTTTCTGGCCATAGCTGGAGAGACTTTGAATAGCTTTTTTTCTTGATCTACATTTTCATGGTGGGCTTCTTAAAAATTAAGCTCTTTTCTCACAATCTCTGTTTGCTTGATACCAATCTAGAGCAATCATGCTAACATACATAAGAGCCCAGAGCTGAAACGCTGAAGAGTTAAAGGCTAGAAGCCCTTCAGGACAGGGGGGATATTTTGAGTGGAATTTTTCTGCAGATTGGAAAATTACTGTGCCACTGCAATATTTTTTGAGTCCACAAAATATAAAGAAAATATTTTGTGCTTATGTGGGTTTGATTTTAATGGAAATGACGTGTTATGCTGAAAGAAATAAATCAGCCTGGGCCTGCCACTCAGCAATCTTTGCAGTTTATATGAAAACTTCCTGACTGACTGTATGTAAAATAATGCTAAGTGGTATGACTGTTCGTTTAGTTTTAAGGATCTAACTGCAGAACAAGCATCTGTGAAATTTCTTGCTTGTTGTAATGCCAAAAAACTCTACCTGTTTTTGGATTGTTTTGGAGAGTGGCCAGTAGCAGATACCTATGTACAAGGTTAAGACCAAAGCAAGATCAAAGTGGTATTTCCCAGGTACACTGAAGCTTACAGTAACACAAGACAAGGTCCCTTGAATGGGATGTGGTGATGGGGATTATCACTCTCCAGTGACTTTTCTATTTTTCCTGAATTTACTCAGTCACTTTTTGAACCTCTGTAAGCTTTTAGCATCCATACCATCCCATGGTGATGAGTTCCACAGATTAACTGTATGTTGTATGAGAAAGCATTTCCTTACATTTGCTTTGAACCCGCTCCTCCATTACGTCACTCTGCTTAGAAAACCTGTTCTGTACCACTGATCAGACTGTAGACCTTTTCCTGCATACTAGATTGCAGAGGCTGGTATACCATGACAAAAAAAAAACAGCTTCAAGACAATGCTTAGCTCCTGCTACATGCCTGGGTTTTTGATATAAACATATATTAGTGGCATTTTGATGGGGGTTGGCAAATTTGTTCTCAGATGATGATATGCCAACAGATGTTCCTGAAACACACAGAATATGGTTAAGCATCTTGCCCTGATCTGAGAGTGTCTGCAGCATAAAGCACAAAGAGAAATGATGCTGTCTGTGTGAAGCCAATTGCTGGCAGTTTTAAAAGAGAGCATCTACATTCATATTTCTGCTTTATTGCTTTACATGTATTTGTGGCCCTCCCAAAGCAATAAAAGGGAAATTAAGTCCTCAATGTCACAACCCATAAACTAATTTTGCTAACAAAGAACAAAAAAGGAGGGGTTCAACATGAGCAGAATTTCTTTTTCCATTCCTAGTAAGCAGCAAAGCAGCCATGTGGTATTGCCCTGACCTTTCTTTAGCCATTTGTTCCTCTCTGCTTCTCCCTCGGATGTGTTTCTGTGTCACTTAGCAGTCGCATAAATAATGTCAAGAGGCTTCATGTGATGGAAAGCTCCAGTGAGCCATGAGCCATTCCAGCTTTAATTAGGTACACAAACTAAACCCAGCAGTAATATGTCTGGGGTACCATGAATGTCACAATCACAAGTCCTTTCTTGGTGAGGGCAAAACATTGTTAGGAGGCATAAGGAAAACTACTGTTTATTATAGAAGCAGGTTTTGCTTTCACTGTTTCTGTTTCAATTGGCAGATACCCACTCTGTTGAACAAAGACCTCAGGGTATTCCTTGCTCCATCCTGCATTTGCTCACCTGCCAGTTTTTAAGGCTGGATTTTTCTAAGAGGATATGGTGAGTACTGCTTACCATGCTGAGGTACTATCTTGAGGCAAACATGACATAACTATCTGAGCAGCTCAAGCAGCATTCCCAACATAGGAAATACTTTGGAAAAGTCTCTGGCTTTCTGAATAATTTAGAGCTGGTCCAAGGTTCTTTGAACCTTGAGGATATTTCAGGCTACCCTGTAAAGTGCTCAGCTAGGCCTCAGTGAAATAGTAAGCTCGATTCATCCGGTGTTCACTTATTGGAGATGATAACTATTCTTGAAAGCATGTCTCTACAGCAGAGCTTTTAAAGTAGCACATCTTTAAAAGAGTAGGGATTAGGGTTACAAAAAGACTTTGGGCCAGCTGCTCTCCCTGTCACGTGCCTGGCAGGCTGCAGGACAAACAGTTTTGAAGACAATTTATTGGAAGGCAATGTAAGTAATAAGAAGGCAATGATGCAAGTGAGGACAATTCAAATGCTTTCATGAAATATCCAGTTCTCAAAAGTCTGCTTGTAGCAAAATCATTTCACAAGTGTGGCTAATACTGACACAAAGCTAATGGTTCCCAGTAGAAGCAGTTGAAAAACAATTTCCCTGACATCCCTATTAGCACTTTCATAATTATTGATATTTCATAGAAAACTTGTAAGGTACAATATTTTAAAGCTGGTTAAAGACACAGGGATTGTAAGTTCCATGAAAGTTATAGGCCTATTTTTTTAACTTGAAAAACACTGCAGTTATTTCAGTGTTTGTTACAGCTATTTGAATATCCTGACAGGTCTAGATGAAATTAATTGAAACCTCATGACTCGACTCACCTTAGATGTACTAACGTTTCTTATCACTGAGCCTTAATTCACATTTATCTTGTGTGGTTTGACCAGTCATTCATTCCTGCAGTTGAGAGAGACAGGTAAAGTTACAATTTTTTTCTCCTCTTTTTCCTGGCCAGTTTCTCTATCGGATGTAAGGGCTGTTAAAGTTAAGAGTTATTAAAAAATACAGGAGTGAGCAAATCTGGGGGGCCAAATATTACTTACATTGAAATCTATTTGGCTTGTGTACCAGATGAGTTTTCTGTACAAGCTTTTTTTACAGAGTATTTCTCTCCAGGTCTGCTCCTCTGGAACACGTCATGAGTAATGATACATGAAAAGGATGTAAGAACTGATGCAGGAGGGCTAGTTGCATAAGGTAGGGAGAGAAACTCTACGACTTTCTCCATGGCATGAATCAGGCCACAGGAGGCCAGATTATAAAATATATTTTTCAGAGGGGGAATTTAATCACTCTATAATGACGGGATGCAGCACATGTTTAGCAATACTCTAAATAGTACAGTTGCACAAATCAGTGAGTTTCAGTGAAACAGTTTTGCATGGGTAAAAATAGGCCTGCTGAAACTGTTTGGAAGAGGGAAGGCAAAAGTTTTTTTGACAGATGACAAAAGCACTACATGAATTGATGATTAAATATTTGGAAACACCAAAAAAATCTATGCTTAGAAGCAACTGTCTCTTTAATAAAGTATCAGAATGCAAGCAGTCCTTGTTTTCTTCCTTTGCAGAAAGTTCAAAAGTTTAATCTAATTTTGGAATTTTCTCTGGGCTCACTGAACAGATACACAATATACTAACTCAGCTGTGCTTTCTGTATTAAAGAATCAACATAATTTACTGTTCAGTGCAATCTCAAAGGCTGACCATGTCTTACCCAATTCTGGCAAATTTCCTGCCACTTCCATATTTTATATTAAATGAGATTCTGATTCAGCAAGATAATTCAAACATGTACAACTAAGCATATGTCAAAAATTAAGCATTTCTGTAGTTCCAATACAATCAATGGTAAACTTGGGTTTCAGAGTATAATCAATATCTCTGATTTGAATCTAAAAAAAATACCTGGTCTTCAACAGGACTACCTAGTCTTTAGTATTAGTTCTGCTAAAAAGCTGAATATGGATTTGTACACAAACAAGTAACAGAGCTTGCATGCTAATCTCAGTGAGACAACACTACGTGGGATAAAGCGCATGCTGACGGAATTTGCATGCTGCACCCCCGGTCTTAACGGCTCTTCTCGGCTTCGGCCGTGGCAAAACTGCACTCTAGTGGAACTGACACAGAAACACATGCTCTGGGCTGACTCCTCCGTATCTCCTCAGCCCCTTTCCTTGCCTACAGCTCTGCAGAGTTGTTTTGGGTGCCTGACAGATTTTACAGGCCTGGAGATCACTTAGAAAATACTCCAGCGTGAGATCATCCCAAATGACACGTCTGATGTATGATTAAGAGAGAAGTTCGCACACCGTTTTTACTATATGGCTACTCACCTCACTGGATCAGAGAGCAAAGGAATTCACAAGCTATACTGAGGAGTCCCTAAATCTCCATGGGGTGCAACACCATTAAACCACCAGAACATCTGGGATTGTCAAGATTATGGACAGACTATTTCCCCAAAACATCTCAGCTTTGCAGACACCACTGTTTTTAGTGACCACTAGTGTCTTATCATTTAAAATGTTCACAGATTTTAAGTGCCTTAATAGGACCTGAGTTCTTTATAGTATCTGTCCCAAGAGCACCTGACCTTCAAGCTGGTTAAATCAGCATCGATACACAAAAGGCAAGTAGTAGAGCTAAAGCTGGAGTAACTGCCAGTAACTGAGTTAAAGTGAGGCTAAGATCAGTCCCTGTTATTTGAGCACCACAAGATGTGTTTCGGATGATGTCCAAATCTCACCTGACAGGAAAATAGCCTAGAATGAAACAGCTTTGGGTTGCTACATATAGCCAATAGCCACCAGAAGGAACCCAAAAAGAAACGTTAAAAGAAACGTCGTGTCATGTTAACTTCACTTGTGTGAACTGTATGTTCTGAACCAAAGCCAAAGGTGAAATGAAAACATAAAAGGACCAATGTAACCATACAAATCACAGAGGAATTAGTGCAGAGTTATTAAAAAATACAGGAAGGAGCAAATTTTGGGACTGAATATTACTTACATTGAAATCTATTTGTCTTTACAGGTACAGACACCACTGCAAGTTCTGCTGTTTTCTTCTGTTACAGAGGCCAGTATGTACATGCTGCCACCAGTAGGTCTGGACTCCAGATTGTTATGCCACAGGGCAGGGTAGGCAATAGGCAACAATGCCAAAGAAGCTTCTGTTCCCAGATTAAAGAGAAGCTTGTGAACACTTGTACACAATGGAAATTAACTTTGTCTCATTTTCCAGCATGAATGTAAAATTTCAGTAGAATTGGGCAAATATTCTTGGCCTGAAAATTAGAAGTGAGGAAACATTTCTTTTTGGTGTTTTTAAAAATTGAATACTTAAAGACGTTGTGAAATAATATTTTGGTTACACATTATCTTAATTTCATTTTTGAAGACTGAAAAAATAGTCAGGGCAAAATATATGAACCAGAAATGGATTGTTTCACCACTGTTTCTTCAGAATTACTAATTCTAAAGGTTCTGGAGTTTGTGGCCTGTGCCATGTCTTTGTTGCTGGTAGGCCCTCACCTTTTAGATGAAAGGTGCATCAGGCAGGACACGGTTACATCTCAGCTATATCATTGGTGTGTGCAGAGCAGAGTGCCTTTGAATCTTTCCTACTACCATGTAAGCAGCACAAAGCACAGGAAGTCTGTGAATTTGGTTTGATGATCTAGGATTCACAATAGTACTGCCAATAACAAAGAAACATTCACTGTCTGTATACCAAGACCACATTCTTTGCTTAACATTTTAACCTGCACACTGAATTGCAGATTTTTTGATGGGGCAGCACTTCAAGATGCTTGTTTCAAAATACAAAGATACTTTAAAAGCTGTTCACAACTGATTTAGGAAAAAAAGAAACACACAAGGGACTGTATATACGTGATAGCTGCGTCTTCATCTTGATTGTCAGCAACGTGATTCTGTCACAGGCTTTTTTTGCAAAACATCAAAATACATAATCACAGAATAACTAAGGTTGGAAAGGACCTTCAAGATCATCAAGTCCAACCATTAATCCAGCGCCACCATGTCCCCTAAGCCATGACCTGAAGTGCCACATCCACACATTTTTTGAACACTTCGAGAGATGGTGACTCCACCACCTCCCTGGGCAGCCTGTTCCAATGCTTGGAGAGAAGAGAGAGAAGATTCTCCAATACTTGGGAGAAGAGACCAACACCCACGTC
>NW_010545300.1:0-2144 GCF_000687285.1 Phaethon lepturus
TCCAACCTAGTGATTCTGTGATTCTGTTATTAAATTGTGCTTTCAGATCTTACACATATTCCTCCTGAACTTGTTAAACGCTTGCAACAGCTTAAAATTAAGGGGGGGGAGGGGGGGAAGCTTGAAATTGGTCAGATGTGGAGAGGCCCAGCTACTGGAGAAATTAGCTCGAGCCTGACATAATGAACATTTACCATATGTTTGATTTTAAGGAACATTTTGATAGTTTCCTTTATTTTAATTCACAGATGGATGTCATATATAGCCAGTGTGAGAATAATCTTTGAAAAATCTGTTGCTTTTTAAAATAAAAATTCTGAATTTGAAATACACTGACAACACTTAAGACAGAATCCTGGAAGCTGTTCCTGTTAGATTAGGTTTTCTTGTTTTGATGTGGAGAATATTTTTTAAATTCCTAATCCAGTGTAATTTGGGGTAATTATTAAATGCTTCTTAGGCATAAAGTGATACATCTTATTATTTACTTAGAGATCTCTTAGATAGTCCTCCTAACTGCAGAACGGTTATCTATGAAGCCATTATTTAATTGATTTCTGAAGTTCTAAAAGACAATTTTCACTTTTTTACTCGTTTGTTTCAATTATAATTTCATGCTGTAATACCTTTAAAACAACAACAAAATACCGCCTGTTGGAGGAATGAGTTGTTTTATGGCCATAGCTACTGAGGTGAGTTTTCCTGAGTATGCAAAATAATACAAAATATGACAAGCTAAACTTGTGCTAGAAAGCAAATAATTGCCTTCTAGATGGCATGAAAACTGGAGGTCTGAGCTGGAGCAGTGTCTGCTGCCCATTTCTAAGAAACGTGACAGTCTACTAGGAGATGTGGCTTGTTTTCGTCATGGCTGAGGCAGAGGGTCGTGTACATTGGGTAGCTCTGCTGAGGGTTTTCCCCATGTCAAATACATGCGTGTATATCATTTGCATATAAAGACGGATGATATAAAGACCTTCCTTGCTTTACATTTCCGAATACTGCATATTGCTCTGGAATAAGTAGACCCTTTTAGCTACAGAAATGAAGTCTCAGAATGTTACTGTGAACATTGTCTTGGTCAGCAAGTGTCAAACTCCTTGCCATCGGAAATTACTTCTGTCGGTGATTACTAAGTACAGAGAGAAGAGCCTAGACTGGACCCAAGATTGACATTTGGACTTAATAATGTAATGAGGCTTTAGTGAGCCAGTAACAGGCAGCCTCACAAAATGAAATGAGCAATGATTACAAACACATAGATCAGTTCCTTGGATCTTAAATACATAAATTGTATTAATTAGTATTGATAAAAATTGTTTATTTCGTATGGCCCAGTTGTAATTGTAGATTGAGATAACATTTCGTAATAAGGCAACATAGCCTTCCAAATTTCATACCTTATGAACTACGCAATCATGAGTTTAGGACACCTGGAGCACAAGTTCTATTGCTGCTTTATTCTGGTTTTTTTTCGTGCCTCTTGCCCTCCTTGTGCGGTGCCTGTGCCCTTTCTGCCTCGACTGCCTTTGTTCTGAACTGTTGTACCGTCTCTGGTGTCATTATGTTTACGCTTGAGTTTAAAAGTCTCTCTGTATTGGAGGTTTATGTTACAGTGATGTACTGGCCATATTGGGCCTCCAGAAACTTCTATTTTCAAATTTAAGTTTAGTAAACCCAGCATATGAACAATCTAGTTGAGTTTACTGCAACACGTGTATAAATATGTGCAGGTTTATCGTTGGAAATTTGCTCTGCAGACTCAAGTTTACTGTAGTCCCATCAAAGACAGCAATACTGGAATCCTCCCACACAACAAATCAATGTGACAGGGTCTTAAATAAGCAGAAATAAGGAAAATAAGAATGTGAGACTTTTGTTATAATGTACCAATTCTTAGCTATTAATTTCTGAAGGTCATCTGTCAGGTTTTTTTAATGTTACTTAATCATACCAGGTGCCCACCGAAGCCTCTCTATCGCTCCCCTCTGCAGCTGGACCGGGGAGAGAAAATATAACAAAAGGCTCGTGGGTGGAGATAAGGACAGGGAGAGATCCCTCACCAGCTACTGTCATGGGCAAAACAGACTTGACTTGCGGAAATTAGTTTATCACCAATCAAATCAGAGTGGGGTAATGAGAAA
>NW_010545301.1:0-11061 GCF_000687285.1 Phaethon lepturus
ACCCAAACTATTCTGTGATTCTGTGATTAAAACCTCTGATCCCTACCTATCCATGAAAAGCCTGCTTTGTTTTGCACAGACAGTGCTACCCTTCTCTATGCATATTACAATGCTTGTATGTTACTAGCTACAAAGCTGCCCTTAAAAGGGAAGCATGGGTTATTACGTTTGGATACGTTCTATGAAAAATAAATACATTTTGAAAGGATTATGGCTATGAATATGGAGAAAGTGACCACAATGTTACAGTGGACTTCAGGTGAAATGGACTTTGCATGCCAATTACCTTAGTCTTATTTATAAACAAGGCTAGTGAGTCCTGTTTGAATACAAGGACTTGCTTCGTTAGAGAAGCAAAACTTCAAAAGATTTGTTAAGTGCATTGTTTTGGTGTTGGGGATTTATTTCAATTACTTCCCATTTGTCTTCATTTTTGGCAGGATGCATTAATTTTCTTGCCTCTTCATCTGCAAATATAGTCATTAATGAAGATGCAAGGGTGTGTGCATTCATTTGTAATATCAATACAACAACCTGAATGTTCCCTAGAGCCACAATGTCTGTCACAGTGGGGACACCTCCTCCTGATCCTAGCGCTGTACCCTCTGTTTTTGCATGCCGAGTGAGGTAAGGTGAGGTGGGAGGACAGTGTCCTTGTCCATCTGGTGGGGAAACAGTACCGTGTGTTACAGCAGGATTAGTGGGGTCCAGAGAGGAAGAGCATGCTTCCGGTTGTTGTTAGGCAAAGGAAAAGGGACGGTACTGGGGCGATATGCATAGAGGAAAGACTAAATGCAGACTATCAATCATCATGGGATTTGCCTCTTTTCACTGATTTTTGATCTCCTCACCACCACCTGCCAGGGAGGTGGAATTGGTTTAATCTGAGTTTCACGGAGCCGTACGAGACCTATGCCACTGCTCAGCTCTCCCTCCATGCCTGCTCCCTGGGGACATTGCTGGTCTCTGCTGACCATAATTCCTCACAACCCTAGTCCCATAGAACATCAGGCATTCAGCCCTATCTGTATTCTTGTTTTACATTTTCCTTTTCTCCTTGGATCTGGTAATTTATTTAATTTCCTCCTGTAATACCTCGACTCTCTCCATTACAGCTCTCTTCTGTCAGGCCAAACTGACCTGCCCCTCTCTTTTTAGACAGAGTGTTATGATCCTTCACCTGTATGAAAAAGCCTGCAACTCTAGGCTGCTTCATTCCTGCAGTTTTGTTTATGACAGAACCACATCTGTCCTGCACATTATATTGCTAAAATACCTCTTCAAATAATGTGGACGGGTCATGGCTGTTTCTGTGGACCAAGCCTGCATATTGCTTCTGCTTTTGGCTACAGATGTCATAGCTGGAGGTCAGAACTTTTGGGAAGAGCAGAAGGCTTCACTGTTCCCTGAACAGCTGCAAAGTGGCAGTGGAATTTGCAGAGGCTGCTAACAGGAAAGCACTGCCTGCAAAACTATTGTGATACCAGCTGGGCTAATGCCAACCTCATGACTGTGGTGTGCCATGATCTATGGAACTGCTGCAAAAATATGGGCAAGAGGTGACATGTGGAAATGGCTCCAGGCTCCCAAAGTTTGGAGGCATGGCAAAGGCAATAAGAAGATGTGCTGGTGTTGGGACTGGGTGAGGAGTAACAAAAGGTGCCTTGTACACCCACATGCATAGCAAAGTGGTATGTGTTGGAGGAAACTGGTGTTGCAGGACATTTTATATGTTGCAGCCATTTACGCAGCAGGTAATTTGCAATGCTTTCAGGGTCAGGGGACTAGATGAGATGATCTTGGTCATCAAGTGCTGTTCCTTGCTATTGCAGACCCACTGTCTTTCAGTCCCTATTGTAAACTGATCTGTTTTTATCTTAAAAGCAATGAAGTCTCCACCCTCCACAGTGCTCACTGGGAGGCTGTTTCAGGGTCTCCTTTGTCTGATGGTTAGAAACAGTCTCCTGATTACCAGCCTAGATGTATTCATGGTTAGCTTGCATCCATTTGTTCCTGTGCCAACATTTTCTTTTAACTAATATAATTATTGTCTCTTGTAGCTGTTTTTGCTCCAATGTATTTATAGAGAGCTGTCATACCTCCTCTCAGTTCTCATTTTGCTAGGCTAAACAAAGCATGCTCTCCTAGTTCCCTCCTAGCTGGTGGCCTCCTCCTCCTTCTCCCCATGCTGGCAGCCTTGCTCTGCACTTGCTGCCATTGAATTCTTCCCTGAAGCTGAGTGACTGGTAATGGCCAGAGTTTGCTCAGAGGTCTCACCGAGGTCTTACACGGTGACTCTAATACTTCCTCTCTGTAGAGGAAATACTTTCTTTTTTTTTTTTGAGGATAGAAGAGTTGAGTACTTTCTTAAAACCTTTGGATATAACTTTCTGATAGTATGTTAAAAAACCAGCAAGAATCAGTCTGCATTATAATTTCCCCTGTAGTCACAGGGGGATATGGCAAACAAGGAATATATTCCTGACCATTTGGGGACCAGGACAGACCCTGCTCAGCTCTGGGTTTACTCTGTGACTGCAGTGCATGTAATGTGGAGGAAGGACTGTTGTCTCAGGTAGGTAGCACTCTGTGATATCACCTTGCAGGGTGGGCCACCACCAGCATGCTGGAGGCTTTGGGGTGCTGATCATATGAGGCCCGGAGCTGACCTTCTTCTCGCTTAATTTCTCCAACATGCCCTAGCTTCTGCAGGCTGTACCATCTTTCTTCTCTTCTTTCTCTTTTTTCCTCCCTACACCACTTTTTCTCCTGACAGTCAAGGTGCCAGTGGATGCTGAATACGCAGCTATGATCTGTTTGCTGCTTAAATGCAGATAGTCCTTTTATCACTCTCAATGAACTGGTCAGCTGCCTGCTTGACCTACATTCGTCTGAGATGATACTGGATTTATATTTAGGTGGGTACCAGTTTTAACTGTTTTAAATAAAAATTAACAGTGTGCTATATTGTGCCAGACCAATCACAAGACTTGTAGCATTTGCAAATGGAATACAGGATGAAATTACAGAAGCAGGAACATGGGAGGTGGTTATAACGTTTATTGGAGAGAGGATATTTATCCTGATCATTTGGCTTATATGTGCAGGGGCACACATCATGGTGGAAAGACCTTGGAGTGCTGAGACTTTCTGGGAATTGTTGCTCAAAGGAAAGAGAAACAGTACTACATGCAGCTATCAACACACCTTTCCTCAGCTATCTTAAAGCAACTAGTCCTTGGCCTTGGGGTAAATGTAGCTGGTCAGGGATATAGTGACTTTTTTGTGTGATTGCACTAGTGTTTGTTAACAATGTTGCATGAAGAAGCCTCACCTCTCACTGTGCTATAAGCTGAACTAATTATTAACTCAAGCTCACTTTTCTGCGTTACAGGAGAACCTAAAAATAAGAACCTGTGGCATTGCAACACGGTGCAGAAGAACTATCTAACTGGGAAGTCTGCAGTCTGAGCCACAACTGAGCTAATGCTGGGAAAGATATAGGAGTGGAAGGCCTCTATAAAATGAATTTTAACTATACTTTGTACCAAGCAGACAAAGGAGTCATAAAACTGACCTTAAATTTTTAGTGTGAAGACAGTATTGTTCTGAAGTGTAATGAGAACATTTTCTGTGCAATTGGCATCAGAAACCTACAGAAGAAGTTGAGATGCTCTGAGGTGAATCAAAGTGGAAGCTCCTTCAGCTCATAGCTCACTGCAACCTTACAACAATATTTTGAAATGTCTTTTCTTCCTTTAATTGCTGTCTGGATGGAAGTTGAGGGTTTTCAACATTGTCTGGGGATGCCGAAGCTGTGACAGCCTGAGAAGCAGTTTTGACCAGCCTCCCAGCAATCCTCAAATCCTCACCATGTGCCCAGGCTGTGTACTGATCAGTTGTACACTATACAAGGGAGAATAAATTGTTCTCCCAAGGAGTGCTGGTCCCACATTTATTTTTGTGAGAAACTTGGGGAAGAATTCGATGTTTTGTAGTTAAGATTTCAGACTGGGGGACTCTCAAAGAAAAAAAAAAAAGCTGTTACTAATTTCTATGACGCATACAGCACTTGTGCACTTTCTAAGTAAACTATCCCAGTCATCACTCATTTCTTTTTTTAACAGTACAAGCCTAGTAAGGCTATTGAGTATTGGTGCTGCACTTGGAGCACAGAAAGAATGGGATGTTTTATGGTCCTAAATTCAATTCACGGTTAAATGTCTCAGGTAATGGAAGCTTTTACCACATCACTTGAGAGACCATTGTATTGTCTGCTAGATTTCATAAGCAAGGAGTTTTCTTTTTCATATAGTTGAGCTGCTTGCTTTTTCTGAAGAAATAAATGATCAAATAAAAAGCAAATCTGAAAACCTCCCCCACTGAGTCTATTTCAGTTGTTGCTGTTTTCTTCACATTTTCCTCCTTGAAATGCATTCGTTTCCAGTTGAAGGAACCTGAAGAAAAGATGATTATTGCCAAGAAATTTGCAAATTAGCACAGTTCAAAACACCTCCACAGCAGTGTTCTAGTAAAATGAGTGAGGCTGGGCTAAAATCTCCATATATTTATTTGGATCATTCTATATTTGGATGTAGCACTCCTATTACCAAGCTGAAATTTAGGACTCTTTAGATACATTTGTCCTGGAAATAGCACTGGTAACTTATAAGCTCTGATAGGTGGGAGGATGAGGACAGCATCTAAGATCAAACAAGGATACAAGCAAGAGACATTCTTCCTTTTCTATTAAGTGTGTTAGCGTATTTTCAGCACATTCAGCAAATGAATAGTTTCTGTGAATGGACAAAATTAGTGGTTAAAGAGAAGCAAAATTCACCAAGTATGGGATGCGGGATATTGCATTGCTATTGTACAAATCTATGCTATGCCTTCAGCAAAAGTTTAGATCACATCCAAAGAAGGAGGAAAGCGCAGTCGAGTCAGACCACCAGGATGAGTGTATGCATGGAAAAACTCCCGTATAAAGAAAAGTTGAAACACTAGTGATGAGATGAAGAAGAGAAGGGATGGGAAATGTACACCGTATAAGGTACAGTGCAGAAGAAGACGTGACTGCTAATTGCTGTTTTTTATGAAAAAAGAAGAAAGGAGAGTTTAGCAGATAGGAAAAAGCCTGGTAAAAGGAAGCTTTCTTCTATATGACAAAAGGAGGCAGTGTAAATCCCTGGTCTCGTGTTTCTGGGAGTCCAGGAGCACAGCTCTAAACAAGGGTGGAAATTTCTATGTTAACTCTAGTATAATTACTGTGGTTGCAAATGCATTTTTATTTAAACACTGCCATTCTGGAAAGCAGAGCCTTGCCATGTTCCAGAACAGAAGTAAAATTTGGATTCTGAGAACTTGTCAAGAAATGCTCCTGGGAGACAAATGATCACATAAATGTCAACTGCAGCATTTCGTAAATGTTCCTGCTCCAGTCATTACCAACAATAATGTCTCAGCGATATCTTCTGGGCTGAACGTGGATCTACACAACATTATGTTCATTATGTTCTGAAGACATCCAGCACTGAATTTTTCACCATATTCCTCTCTCTACCACAGCTAAGTTCACAGTTTATGTACGTATTATCCTGTGCTGCTAAGATACTGCAGCCTGCCAAGATTTACAGCGTCTTTCCTTAAGCTCAAATGGCTACAAATATCACCAGATGGCAGCAGCGTCATTTCTGGTCTCCTCTTGCCCTGAACTCCTCCTGGTCACAGCTGCATGCTCTGGGGTGCTCCTTGTAGCCACAGTTCCCAGCTTTGCAGGGTATGCAAAGGCAGCTCTACCTACTGAGAAAGCACTTGCCTCTTCCTCAGCAAGAGATTTATGTTCTTTATTTGGTGCCTCCACAAAAGCTGGATTTTAAGGGGTCATTGTCTATTTTTTCTTCAGATGCCTTGTTTTTCTTCAGAATTTTACCCATTTGTGGCTTGCAGACACTGGTATAATACACATGCTAATGGCTGTGTTCTTATGGTATGTTCTATGCTGCCAAGGTAATGCAATGTAACTAACGTAGCTTCGGTTAAGAGCAGAGACTGTCTTTGGAACCAGAAGAGGTTGACTCCATGGCTCAGGGATGAAACTGCCTAATAGGAATCTTGTTAATGGCACTGTTTGCTGTTCCATCATTGCAGTCAGTTTTGTTCAATAAAATACTAAAAGCAAAATGCTAAGAGGAGAGAAATACCCTGAAGGATTACAAAATTCACAATAATTTTGGTCTGGAAGAATCCTCAAGTTTCCCAATTTTGGAATTTCCCATAAAACGTAATAATTCCCA
Organism: Phaethon lepturus; assembly: GCF_000687285.1. Lineage (NCBI taxonomy): Eukaryota > Metazoa > Chordata > Aves > Phaethontiformes > Phaethontidae > Phaethon > Phaethon lepturus. Next base: position 6,297 of record NW_010545301.1, read on the forward strand.
GGCAGTTTCCCAGCTACAACTATTAGACACTGAGGCTCTGTACCAGCCTGGTGGATGGGTACATAGAAAGGAAAGCAGCCTGGCTGGCTGTGTCATGGTTGTTTTGCCTGCTTTCTGAAGAAACCTCACCAAACTTGAGCAACCTCCAGAAACCATTCAGATGTCAGTGGCAAAACCAGGAGAAGGTTTCCTGTGGTAGTCAGGATCTGGTCTCTGTGGGTGCAAAATTCCTTCCCTGCCTGCTTCAATGACAAGCTGAGCTCTAGGGCAGGGGGTAGAGGGAAAGGTTATTGTGATTCTTCTGGCTTGCTTCTTTTAACAGAAAAACCAAAAAACAACCCACACTTGTATTCCTCCTAGAAGAGCTTCTTTCAATGGAGTTTTAGGTCTGGAAATGGATCAAGGCAACTGTCTTCAAACCTACTGGAAATGACATGGCTCTTAACATAGATTTCAAAATCACCTTTACCAAACTCTCACAAAATCAAAAAATTATGCTGTGCCTAGCAAAAGGCAGACAAAGGCTTCTGAACTGAGGGTTGTCAAGCACATTCCTGGATAGAGACTCTTCCAAGGTCATCTCCTATGTAACCTGTGAAATTACTGGTTTTTTTTTTTTTTTTAATTGATACCAGGGCTTGTTACATCTGGAAGCTTTCACAAGATTAAGGGCTTAATTCTGATTCCCACAAGTGTCCCTATTACAGTTTGGTGGTGGAAGGAATCCCCCAAATTGGTGCTATTCCACCTATGTTTAAAGCCTTCTTTATGTGGCCAGAGTTGTGTAAAGGTGGTAAGTAGAAAAGAAAAGGAGACCATTTTATGTATTTGCACACCCAGACACACATTTAGGGCTGCAAAAATTCACTTCCTCATTCTCCCTCCTACTTAGCTTTGGTCCATGCTATCCTCCAACAGGGGCTGGAAGTTTGAAATGGACTTAAAGCAAAAATATATGCCCTCTTTTATTATGAGCATATTTCAAGAAGAAAATGGATTATACTTTTATTAGACTGAATGCATTCAATTGCAGCAACTTTTATTATTTTGAAACAAAGTTTTGTTATTCAAACAAAATGCTAAGTGTTAGCCACTATGCCAACTCCAAGCATTCTCCTATAGCTCATTTTTAAAATAGCCTTTAGGATTTACTTGACTAAATCAAACCTCAGGAAGGAGAAGCTTGTGGGGGGAAAATCACTGCATTAGAGGTGATAAAATGAGAAATGAGAGAGACGAACATCAGTGCAAACTCATCAGCATCAGAATAAACTCAGAAATAGACATTCTACATTTCCATAGTGCTGTCAGCCGCTGCTACAGAGACAGGGATCTATTACCTCTGTTTATGCTGCTGCTAACTTAATTTATAGCAATTTATTCAATAAAAGTAGACAGTAACTTGACTGGCTGGGAAAAAAAATCCCTTTTGTGCTGAAAATAAAAATGATAATGTACGTAATAGATTTCTGAAAGTAATTTGGATGGCCAGTTAAAACACAAGGTGAGTTAGACATATTTTTAATAAATCTCAGCATGAATTACTTAATTTCATATGCACATTTGTAGATGGATTGATAAAGGGCAGACATGGGACATTTACTTAGTAAGATTGGATGGGCCCAGGTTAGCTCACCATTCACAGGTTTCTTTATTTTGCTTGGGTTGCATGGGAGGAGGAAGCAAGAGCAGAAGTGGGTGCAATGCCCTCAGAGCTGAAATCAGGTGCCTTTTCATGATCAGCATTGTAAGAAAAGGTACTGATACAGCTTTGTCCTGGCAAAAATGAGCAGCTCATGTCATTTCTGTCCAGACGGCGGCGAAGATGAGAAACACCAAGTTTTCCACAGCTTTCAGTCTAAGGATGTGTCTGTAAGATATCTGGCAGGCAAACGTTAGTGTGTTCTGCTTTTGCTCCAAACCAGCTGACACAAGCCCCAGACTGGAGGCTTGCACTAGTGCCCATCCCTCAAACATGGTGTTTTAGCTTGGACTCAGCCCTGTGCTCAGCGCCACTGCTCCATGTTGGGTCTGAAGCTGGTTGCATCCTGTCAGATTGGCTCCAAAACAAGTTAGCATCAGTTTGCAAGATACCAGGAAGACATACCTAGAGATGTTGGGATCTCAGCCCTTCGGGTGAGTTTGCATCCCAACTTGTTGAAGCCCATGGCCTGGCTCAATCTGACTTGTTCTGCTCTCAGATAATGGTCTTTGGTCTTTTCATTCCCTAAGCAGGAGTCTGGACCTTCTCCATAGCAAACAAGCCTCTTGGTGAGAAGCTTGCTCTTCTTAAGTACCTTTCAGGTGCCCCTAGAAGTAGTTCATGAGCCTCTATGGGTCCATAAACCAGAGGCAGAAAAGCATGGCTCTGGCAAGTGTAAGGGATATAATCATCAGCCTACAAGTAAACATGTGCTTAAATGCTTTGCTGATCAGAGATGGACTGTTGAACCGGGGACTTGAGAGCTGCCTTGTGACCGCACTTATTCCCTTTATGACAAGAAGTTGATCTTCAAATTGAGGTGGAATGTTTTCCTGTTGCAACATAACCTGTTTTTGCAGGGGAAAGGAAAGGGAGGAAAGGACTGGAATAGTTTGTAGCAATCTCTGCTCAGGATTAAATAGCTGGGACCAGAGCAAAATTAGGACTATGGTCACAGCTGTGCGGATACCACCAGGTTTGAATGAAACAGGGGATGAGGTCACTGAGGACTGAGCTGCATGGACCAAGCCACAAAAGGAGAAGTGTAACTGAGAAACAGTAAGATCTGGCATATCTGATAGTGACTCTGGCTGGAGAGAGGCATGAGAAATTTGCACAATACTTGTCTGCCAGCTTTTTGGTTATGGAGAGTGCTGGTCCAGAAGAATCTCACATCTCATGACAATGCCATGAGCAAAAAGATGCCCCTTTTGCATTTTGCACCACGCTGATCCTGCTGGCTCAGTAGCATCTCCAGTGTTTCCAGGATTAACAGGTGAGGTTGCCCTCATGCAGACGTCACTTCAGAACTGTGAGGACTCCTATGATAGCCCAGCCCAGCTTTGCCCATGTTTCCCACCACTTGGAGGCCTCCAACGCGCTTTCCCCTGAGCAGCTGCAAGTTGGCACCATATCCTCACCTCCCATGGCTGTGGAAATTGCTGAAGTCTATGCTGCTGTGCAGGAGCAGCTTGGGTGAAGACTGGCAGCAGCCTTGGCCCCACAAACAGCCTTTGCATGTTCCCCCAGGCATGGTAACTCACCTGGCATACAGAGAGCACCCATGCAAGTCCCATCTGAAGGGTCACAATGTGGATGGTGGGAAAGGCCAGTCCTGAGGGTAGACTCACAAGCTGGTATCTCTGACATGTGTCCTCAGCTTTGCCTGTGTCAGTGCCTCGGGATCAAACCAGTGGGTGGACTACTTTGTTGATGCCTGCGCTGCTTCAGATGTGAGCTTAGTAAAAATTGTTGTTGATAAAACAAAGCTGGACCATGTTCAAAAGCCAAACTAATTGTCTCTGCATCAGGCCCTGGACCCCTTAATTTGCTGCTACTGGAGGCCTATCCAGCTGCTAGCCACAAACTCTTCCCACTGTGGGACTATGTTGTATTATGTTGCTGCTCTACTCAAAGGGAAAAGAGGAGACTAGACTAGGGAAGTGTTGAATTTAGAAGGACTTTTGATTTAATATTTCAAAGCTTACAAAAGACAGAGGCAGGAGTCTGTGTAGACTCCTCATTCTAACTGAGAGTTTAGATTAAGAAAAACAAGCTGTTGATTCATTGGCTGAGGTCTTCAGTTGTGCAAACCAGCAGGGCATTGATTTATGGTAGGTGAGAGTCTAGGACAGAGTCTGGTAGCCCACATCATGAGTAAGCATACAAAAGGCTTTATAAGAGTGCAGAAGGATAGTGTTTCTGGTCCTTATTGTTTTTTACTGGCTTAAATACTGCCCATTTCAGTGGGTGTCATCATCATTTAAATGTCACATCATTTAAATGTCACATCATTTAAAACCAAATGGGGTAAGAGAGCACAGACAAATTTTCTGAGGTTATGTGTACCTCAATGCCTGTGACAGTCTTTCCAAATTCATACAGTCAAGCAGACAACACTGGCATGTGCAACAGTGTTGTGGGAAGGAAGGGAAATCTCATCGTGCATGGTAAGAGATGACAGGTCTAAGCCACAGTGCCTTATGAAACAGGGTGCCGGGTTGGCTGGGGGAAACAAAAATGAAGACTAGACAGGGGGTGAGGAGTGACACTGGAGTGGTGAGTGTTACGATGCAAAGGAGCAACATGCATGGCAAGTTGAAGATTTCTCTGTGTACAATATGTACCAAAAAGAAAAAAGTCATTGTCTATGATTTCAAGCCTAACTGCTGCTCCTCGAGGGCCTCAGTAGAACAGTTTATTATTGATGTGAAAGCAAGGGCTTGCTAGGAAACATGGTCAAATGAAGTTTTGAACTCTAAAACCTTTGATCAAAAGGCTGATTTGTGTCCACTTCAACCCAACTTATTTAATGTATAGAATAGCTCATAACCACTTTTTTGATAGTAATCATATATAAAGCTGGATTTTACTTTATTTGATCACCCATCAGAGAGAAATTGTGAGTCAATTAGCAGTGCAACATAAAGCATTCAAACGTGACACATACTGCACTAGTCAGCCACGGTGCAGGTTACAGACAACATCACACATTGCATTCAAAGAAAGAGCTGCATTGTCATAGAATCATAGAGTCATTAAGGTTGTAAAGGACCTCTAAGA
>NW_010545302.1:0-21521 GCF_000687285.1 Phaethon lepturus
TTAGTGGATAATTGCTTCACATCTGAAACCAAACGGTCTCAGAAGGGTGAGGCAGCAAGGCGGGAGCCGTGCGAGTGCGGCACGGCACTGTATGACTCTGGGAAGAACGGGAAGAGACTTTTTAAAATAATGGTGACAGTTGCTGTCAATACTGAAATTTCCTGTTCCCCAGAGATTTCACACAGGTGGGAATGCTAGCTGGGCAAAAAGAGACCATCAGTCTTTAACTAAAATCGGGGCAATATTCATGCTGCTCCAGCCCTGGGTGTCACCGTAAGCATGGCAAGTCCCACATGCCATCTCCTCCCCTTCACACTGGAGCGCTTTGCTAACCCTGCTCTCCAAGAACTGTTTGGTGGACAAGACATTGCCCTGGAATGCGTCATTGGGCCAAGTGTTGTCTCCCACAGAGACCTCATGCTGAAGCCTGGAGAAGTCACGTCCGTTCACAACCACAAGTTTGTTCAGGCACCTGACTTCTGCTTGAGAAGGTAAGTCCCCTTGATGTTACTTTGCTGACGGCATTTTATTTGTTATCCCTGGGAATTAGCTGTCGGGGGTAAGGCTTCAAACAGTTTTGGTGAATATGAAACTTCATTACTTGGTGCTTAGTCTTCTAATGGGAATAATAATATTGTCACACCTCGCTGAACTGTTGTAAGACATGTACATTAAAGATTATGAGATGCTCACATGCCATTGTTATGAGAGCCATGAAAGCACCGAGAGAGAGATGAAGTGATAGCAGTGTGAGCACGAGAACAAAGATATAGCCGTGACTGATTACTTTTTTTGTCTTGCAATAATGTACACAATCAGTGCTGATCAAATAACAAAGATTGTAGAAGCTGCCATGGAATTAGATATTTTTGCGGTGCAATTCTGATATGAGGGATTGATCCAAAGCTGGACCCTGTGATTAGCACATAAAGGTCGAGGCTCTGTGTTCGAGACGTCGCGCCGTTTCCAGCCTCCTGTCCTCAAGTGGCTGTCCTCAAGTCGTTCAGGCCTCTCTGTGCCTGCAAGATCTCGTAAGTGATCGGTGAGGGTGAAACACTGAAGGCCTTAGTCAGCTATTGCAGAATAAACTCTGTGGAGGGGTCACAATCCCATCTACAGCTGGTTTGTTAATGCTTGTTTTGTGGTAGCGGAGTTGGATGACACAGAGCAGTGTGAACCGTGACCAGGCTGAACCCGTAAGAGGTTTTGGCCCCTGTGCCTTGGTGTCGGTCAGAGATGAAGACGCATCGCTAGCGGGTGACGTCTCCTTACCCCTGGTTTGCTCAGCAGCGTGCAGCCACGGGCGGAGGCTGACTCACAACCTGGACACAGCTTTGGCGTTGCTTGACCCAGAGAAGCCCGTGACGTGTCACAAAGGTTTCATCGGGTACTTTTTTGCCTTGTTGTGCTTGTCTCATGCACATGCCCCGGCACACGAGGGACTGAGCTGTGCGCTGGTGAGGGAAGGGATCGTGGACCTGCTATACCTCTTCTGCACTCCCGGCTGGGCTCCGGGGCTGTGGGGCCAGGGGCTGGGGCTGCTCCCCACGGAGGGACAGGGTTTGGTGGCACACCCCGCACAGCTGTGTGGCTGTACCTATGCTCCAAGACCCCCTGTCATCTGGGGAGGAGAATCGCAGATGTAGGACCCACCGTCCCACTGCGTGCAGTCGGAACGCGTCCGGCACGCAGGAGGAACAACGTTCCTCCGCAGGTGCATGGGGTGGTGGGGATGTACAGGGAGACATTGTCCTAGTGTCACCCCCCAAACATGAGACCTGGCAAGCTGTACGCTCAGAGAGAGAAACAACATCCCAGAAACACAGGAGACAAACCGTACCCGCACAGCTTACCAGCTACACCTAAACTCCTGTCCAACGTCTGCACAAGAGGCAGTCTTTGTGCAAACCACAGGTTTTGTTGTTGTAGAGGAAAGCAAGCAAACAAAACCTGACCTTGTCCGTGGTTGGCAAGCGGTGTGAAAGTGCTTTGGAGTAGCCTCATCTCCCCTTGCTGGTGTTTGGCGGTTATTGCAGCCCCGTCTTTGTTTCTGTGGTCAGACCATTCCAGCTGCAGGTTTGCAGGATTTTCCAAGTATCGCCAGAGAAATAATTACATTTGCTCTGTGTGTGCTTATGAAGCTATAGCTGAGCTTGCTTCTTTTGATGAGGTTTAGCTAAACAAATAGATTTTCTTTTTTTCCTGAGAGGCCCTAATTTATACTTAGGACCAGTATCCAGACTTACTGCAAAGTGGTTGCAGCATAGCTGTAGCTACGTGGAGCAAAAGGGAAATATTTCGTTAAAGGAAAGAAAATTAACAAAAACCGCTCGAACCGAAGTAAACTTGCAAAAATGTTGATTTAATTACACACAAAGGCCTTAGCCTTTACAGTTAAGAATTGCGTGAGTTATGATCCTCATCTGGGAGGCAGGAGGGAGTGTGAGGAGAGAGTCAAGTCTAAAGCCACACGCACTGACCTTGTTGAGGTAATTTTGTGTTGCTGTGATCAAGAGCCCCCAGGTACAAGGCCGTGTGCCAGGATGTATAGGCCAACCTGGAGCTCACTCTAAACTGCTCCAAGGCCAGCAGTCTCCTGGGCCTGGAGGCAGCAAGGGATGTCACACGTAAGAGCGGGGAGGAGGGTCATGGCAGCTCTTTGCAGCGTTGATGGAGTTAAGTGCCAGAGAGAGGATGAGCTACCCGAACTAGCGGCAGTGCTGGCACAAGAGCAAATGGGCTAAGAATATGCTCAACTTGGAAACAGCAAGATTCCTTGCCATCAGAAGAAGTGGAACAGCTTAGTAATAAAAATAGTACAAAGCCAAACTGGATTTGTACCAGTTGATGAAGGATCTTATATGATGTGGGAACCAGCTGTGATGATTCAGGAGGTAATTTTCAGGCCTGTGTTCCTAAGAGGGTAGTCAAACATTGGAACAGAGAGGTTGCAGAGTCTCCATCCCTGGAGATATTAAAAACTTGACTGTAGATGGCCCAGAGCAACCTGCTCTTACTGACGGTGCTTTGAGCAGGGGGGTTGGACAGGATGGTCTTCAGAGCTGTCTGCCAACCTGAGCCATTCTGTGGTTCTGTGGGGTAAATACACAACCCAGTGACAGCGAAGCAGGTCTCCATGTCCTTTTCTCCTGTGTTTATTTTTAGGTTTGCTCTTTATGGGCCAATACTCTTTTATTCCCCTCCTGTACTGATCCCCAAGCTATACACGACCTGCATCTCAAACTTGCAGGAGTGAGATGTGAATGGGATTGAGGGTGGACTTTTGTACTTAAATTTAAGATTAGCCAGGATTAATACTCTTTTTTAACAAAACTCATCAGTGTTGTGCTGTCTAGCACAGGAGGGTGCAAGTCCTCCCCCAAAACCATAAAGGAAGAGCTAACTTAAAGCTTTATCTCCAGCAAAGGACAGTACACTCAGGAATATGTGTGGGTCGGCTATTCTGATGGGCTAAATTTTACTTTACTTTTCTTTTCCCTGTGATCTTTTTTTACTCAGTTTAGAGGTTTTATTCACAGAGGGAGAAGCCTTCATGTTGCTTATTCCCACATACTTCAGCTAAGGGTTGTTTTGGGAATGGGAGAGATTTCCAAAAACCTTTCTCCCACGGATGTCTACTCGCGATCGTGAAGATGTACGAAGTCAGAGCTGTGCTGGGACGCTGCGCTGAACGACGGCCAGCGTGCTCAGCACGGTGCATGGGTCCTCTCTCACACCCACAGATCCCAGAGCCTGTTCAGAGCCACAATCACAGCGCTCAATGTATGAGGGCTGGAACCTCTATGAGCACTCATTTTTTCCCCCGTCTATCTTTGAATAAGCTTTGGAAATGAATTTCCTCACCTTTAAGTTATTTCTTGGCACAAGATCCGTGCTTCTGGATCTACTGGTTAAAGAGCCATGGCTGGATTTACTGCCCCTTCTGCCTTTAACCTGCTGTTCAAGGCTACAGTGATTGAACACTGCCTTGCAAACCCAGGTTCTGTATCTTTTATACCATATAACTTTTGCTGGTATTTCCCTAATGGCCTGGGAACGTGCATCATTTTTTCCAGTGAAATAACCACTCATTTATAAATTTCTCTCGAGACACAGCATGATCTGACATTGCATTTAACCCACAGCAAGATATTTAGTTTGTTGAATGGGTACTAAGGGGGGACAAATGTATGCAGCACAGGTCGTAATAGACAGTCATTTACCATTGCTCATACTGGAAATACAGCAGGATTGAAAGAATGGCATTTTCTTTCTCCTTTTCTGCTGCATAATCCTTTTATGCAATTTATACAAATATATTCAATATACCAGCTAAACCTTATAATTAACAAATCAGGATGAGGCAGGAGCAATAAACAAAGATTGTTTCTGTGCTGTTTGCGGAATGAAGCAAATGACAGCGTTAGAACATGCCTGTGCAGTGAGGAAAGGCATGATCACACATGGATAAAAGCGGCCGTGTTAGCTTTGCCTCATCTCACTGGATTGAGGATAACAACCAGGATTTCAGCTTATGCTGATCAGCTGGGTACACACCAGCAATATGTACAGAAATCTCAAAATCTGTTCCAGTGTGTTTCTACGGGTCAGTCAGGCATGTGGCTACCAGTATTGCAGTCACACCTTCCTCTGCGTTTCTGAGACCTGTGTCCTAGAAGCTGTGGAGCTTCCCAGACTCCTCCCGGGAAATGTAACTTGAGTTAGCCACAGGAGAAGATACTCAGCATCATGCAGAATTAGGACTCCCAAGCGTGATCTGAAAGCCACTGAAATCACCAGAATATTTCTGTTTATGTCAGTGGAGCAGGTTGCTCTTGGATGGAAATCTCCCACTAATGTAATTATTCTCCACTAAGGGAGGAAAATGGAAAAGTGAAGATGGCATTTAGTGCATCAGGGTCACACATGCCAGCCAGCTCTCAGCATCTTAAATCGCACTGTACAGAGATTTTATTCTTTTCCAGACATAAACACACGCGAAGCTCTTCACAGCAGAGCCTCCCTCCTGCCACTCAAGGCATGTTTTGCTCGAGAGCTGAGAGAAGATGCTCTGCACCTCAGGCAGAGAGGCCGTCAGGGCACGCGGGGGAAGAGTATCACATCTGACCTGAGCAGAATTAGGGGCAGGGGACAGAAATTGGGAGGACTTTGCTGGGTTGACCTCATGACAGCTTTCAGTCACCATGATGTCTCCACTGACCTGCTCTGACTGCACGTAGTCCTTATTGCCAGGACTCACCTTCATAACCTCCTGGTTCTTACACTAATCCAGCAGAAGGCACTTTTGCAATCAAAACATATTTTTTTGTCTGTTAAATTATTGTTTTCTTATTTTTTAGGAAGTGAATCATCTATGCTCTTATTGGAAACATCAGAAAATCTGTATCATTGCCTAGCTTCGTGCTTGTGTTCTAGATGAAATTACAGTAGGTCAGTTCAAGTCGGGTTAGTTCAAATAAAATTGGATAGAATAAAACACATAAATATGTAAAAACATTTTAAAAAATCTGTTTCGTTCAAAACTTTCTATCCAGATAGTTAAGTTCCCTCTAAACCTTTTCAGGAGAGTACCTTGTTTGCCTATGTTGAATATATTTATTTATTGATTACGTGAATCATTCAAGTTCCTAAAAAGTCAATCCTCTCTGCTCTCCTCCACCCTAATTATGGACGGAAGTCAAGCTGAATCTTTCCATTAACTTCCATGACCTTCAGATCAAAGACTGAAACACGATCGTGAGAGTTGGGCATTGGTAGTGAACGCGGGCACAGTGAGGTGATCTCTGGCCCAGGTATCCTGATACCAGGGTAAAACCAGGGCAGTGAGACACAGAGCTGACACTTGCCCAGCAGTGAATTTGTTTGGAGCAGTTGTAAATACAGTGAAGCCAGATGCTGCAGACATGAGCTTGGAAATGCTTTTTTTTATGGTCTTAAGGCAGATTTGTACCTTGAAGAAAATGGCTCTTGCAACCAAACTGCAGCCTGTTAATTGTATCACTTGATAATGGAGCTATTTAAAAGTGTGACTACCGCGAACAGGAATTTCTGTTTTGCACCAGACCACTTAAAAAGCTCTACCTTTATGTAGGGCATCAGGACTTTTCCGTGTCACATTCTGTTTCCGTTTCTTATTAAGAGCAAAATTGATTTGATGTGCCAGGGGCTTTCCATTTGCATTTCAATTACAGATTTCTGTGGCTTCTTAGGCTTTTCAGGCTTTTAAAGGACTAGTATTTCCTATAAAATATTCTGAAGAAAAAAATGTAGGGGCTGAGGTGGAACGAAGTTCATTAAAAATAAAGCTTATCACAAGGACTGCCATCCCCACAGTTGAATTCATTGGTAATTGCTTATATTTTCATTGTTTATTAAGTAAGTAAAGAAATTGTCATCACTAAGAGCTGAAAAACACTATATGTGAACAGATGACTTGTATTATTTTACATGTCCTGAAGTCTTCATTCACCCCAACTTAGCAGTGAGGTAATGAAGTCCCTGCAGGTTGTGTGAAAAAAGGTAAAGAAGTTGATAAGGGCAATAAGAGCCCAGCTGAGGATGTGGGAATTTGGGCTCCCAGCACTGTACAGGCAACCAGGGAGCCAGACAAGCTTCCTTCCAGTTCAAATTCCCAGAGGTCCACCTTAGCTGGGATTCCCAGGAACAGGGACCAAAACCCAAGATAGAAATCCTGGCACTTAAGCTCTCTTGCTCAACCACGTTTACAAAACTTCAAAATAAAATGTTGCCATGATTTTGAAAACAATTCAAAAACTCTTTCCTCTCCCCTCCAGCCACTGTCTCTCTTCCGCTGAGCACATCTTTGTTCTGGGTAGGAACTATGTATGTGAATCTCAAATCAAAGTTTTTTTTCCACATTTTCCTGTGCCAAGGGGAGAGGACCTCCACTCCCAAGGAAAAAGCTGAAGATGCAGCTGTTTAACACAATACCACATTTTGTCACCGTGTCTTTGCAGAAGGTGTAAGGCACCAACAGAGGCACGCAGACTTTTTATCAATCAGTTGCTTCTCTCCAGAAGGGATCGCTTTACCTGGACCTATTTTTCTTTGGCAGTAGATGCCGTAGGTTGCGCACTGTGGGGACTCCTGTCAATGCTGCCATCACTCCCCTTCATGCCACACACTCTCCCAGCCACGTCTTCGTGGACCAGCTCTCCCCGCTCCTGCTCCAGCTCCTCCGGCAGAGGAAATGCAGGAAATACAGCATCCTGTGAAGCAGGAAAGGATTTCTCTCCAGTCCATAATTCAGTCTGCTGTTTCCATGTACTGCACGTGCCCTTTCCTACCATTGGAAAGGAAATTAAATAATTAAGCTGCCTGCAAGAAACATGCTTTATGGTATACATTTATAATAAAAATATGGAGCTGTTGCAATGAAATATTCCATCAATACATTAAAACAAAGCAAAATCATTGTGGTAGTAAAAAACTCTTATCGGCCCTGTTTCATCCCTGGTTTTCTTTTGTTGAGTTTATTTAGTGCCTTTATTAAAATACTTCTGTTATAATACTGGTTTTAATGCTATATTGTTTTTATAATGGTATGATTTTTATTGTAACATCACCTCCAATTTAATATCTCTTTCCATTACACGTGAATTGCTACTAAAATGGAATTGCTGCTGTAATGGATGTAATACCCTTATAGGAAATTTTAAGAGCCATTACTACTACATAATTACAAAAGAAAAGCCAGGAAATGGCATGAGGAAGAGGGAAATACTGTCAAAACAGGAACTGTTTGTGATAAAGACAAGCAAGATCAAATAGCCAAAGCGTCTGGTGACCTGCGACTCAGGGAAAATACCCGAGAGAGGAAACACAAGAGAGAGATGCCACCAGAGCCTGGGCTGGACATGCTTCTCTCTTCTCAGTTCTTCAAATGAAATGCAGAAGAGTAGGATGGAGCGATGGTTGCCTGCTCCTTGACCATCACGAAATGCCCACCAAGACTCTGACTTCCTGGTGATGGTGCCTTTAGAGCACATTGTGTAAATGCAAAAAATGCCTCTTGTCTGGCAAACAGGGGGCTTAGGGAAGGGTTGAGCTCACTTACTTATTTCACTTCTACTGCTACTAACGTTTTATTGCATGTGCCCCTCTTAGAAGCTCTTCGGATGGCTCTTCTTTCTCACTGGAGGTTGATCTGCTCATTTGAGATGATTTTCTATTATCTTTTACAGAAACATCCAAGATTACACTGGGGTATCCTCATCAGGGAAACCGGGTGTGAATCTGAAGCACCGTGCGTCCCACCATGAGAATCCGGAGAACACTAATCTGACGGTACAGACATACCAAAAAAAGAGAGTACTCTTCCAAAAAGCTGGGGCTAAGTTTACTGAAGTACCTTTAGCTATGGATTTAGATACCTAATCTGAGGCACTCATATTTAACAGTAGTTCCTGCTATCAAATGTGCCATGTTTTAGTGAAATAATAATAATAAAATGAATCGATGGCCTTAAATGTTCTACAGATCACTCAGATAAGGCATGGATACATTTTATTTTTCATGTGACAGTTTGAGAGAGGAATAAAACCCCTTATGTTCACACAGTTCTCCTTTGGATCATTGAAACATATGGTAGCAGATTTATGGCAGTTTATCAGAAGATTTGTATATACATGGAAACGAACTAAATATGCATGTAAAACTGTAGCTGGCTCTTTTGCACTCTAGCTGAAATTTATCTCAGGGTATATCTGCAATTTCCAGAGTATGAATTATAGTTTGAATTCTGAGTAACAGGACTCACTGGGTTGGTTAGCCCCCGTATCTAAGGATAATACATTTTAATCTCAGCATCTCTCTGTGGTGGTGCAAATTAAAAAAAAAAACAAAACCCACAACACACACACGCACACACAAAACACATGAAGCCAGTTTGATGAATTTCTATGATCTTATCTCTGCAGAGCATTTTCTCTTTGGCAGGGTAGAGTTTTTTTGCTTCAGCGGATAATATGGGAATTCAATCATTGTTTTCCAAAGTACATATTATTTGCAATAGTGTAGTCTGGGCGATTGCCTTTCTCAAAGAGCAAGACAATATTTCAGCTAACAGGGTGGAAATCAATAACAAAAGATTAAAGCTCAAAGGATGAACAAGTGTACGTGAACCAAAGGAGAAGGTGACAGTGAGAGCTGCCTTTAAGTGATAGCAGGTGCTCCCGTAGCCAGAGAGGAGAAGAACCAAGAAAGAGGCTTCAATTAGCTCATCGCTGTGCTCCTGACAGACGCTGCTTTGTTCTTGGCTTTGAAGGATTCTTTCCTTTCTTCTGATGGGTTTGCAACTCCCTACCGAGTTCTTGTTGCAGCTTGATCCCATACTCCAGTCAATCCCTGGTCAGTCTGTTATCCTGCCTGATTACTTCTTTGCTAACTACATCCTGACTGAAAATCAGTTTAGCTCCCCCAGTATAACAGAATAATTTCGTGCCTGCCGCCATCAGTGCCAGGGCTCCCACCCCTGATGTCAGTGCCAAGACAAGACAACTCGTCTGTAGCCCTTCCCCTGACAGCTAAGCTCTCTGCGAATGCGGGGCTTAAATCATCAAATAAGCAAATTACCAGTTAGAAATTATTAGGAAGAAAACAGAACAAAAATTTATGCAACCACATGCTGAATCCTGTGTGCAGCTTGGCTCCGCTCGTCTCTAAAAGGAGGGAGAAGGGCTGGAAAAAGGCAGCACAGATACCCAGACGTGTGGTGGCTCCCTCAGAAGGAATGGTTACACAGACTAGGATGCTTCAGTTCAGAAAAGAGTTGGTCTAGGTAGGAAATGGTTAGAGATTGCCAAAATGAAGAGTGGCATGCATGGGGCAAATAGGGAGCAACTGCTCTCTGCTTCTTCCAGCTGGAGAGCTGGGGAGGAGCAGTGCAGTGGGCAGGTTTGAAAGAAATACAAAAGAAGTACTTCACTGCCTGTGTGTGTTTAAGCTGAGAAACTCCTCGTCGCAATACGTTGTGGATGCTGAAAGTTTACAGGACTACAAACTCTGTTTGGATAAATTAATGGATGAAAAGTCCATCAGTCCCGTTCCTCGCTAAGAAGTGCCTCAGCCCTGAGTGCCGGCTGCTGAGAGCACGCTGTAGAAAGCTTCTGCCCTTGTGTTCTGGCATCAGAGGTCAGCGAGGGGCTCTGGGACCGGTCAGCCTCCAGTCCTTACCAGTACAGCCGTATTTATGCAAACACTGACTGACTGCATCGCGCCTCGGTGCTCCAGCCCCTGCCTGGGATGGGCCCAGAGACCTCTCCCTGCAGCCCCCCGCCCCCTCCCTCCAGCTCTCCGCTCACGCTGAGGAGGGCTCAGGCTCAGAGTTCTCCTTGCTGTGAGAGACTCTGATACGTGAGCCCGTCCATGCTGTGAGCCCGCGGCAGATGCAGCTGGTGGGACTTAGAGTGTGGGCTACGCTAAGCTGAAGTACTTGCACATGCCACCACTAGAAGTTTGGATACAGATCGTTGCTGTGGATCTGCTGGTGCACAGGAGCTGTGTAATGCACGAACTTCATTACGTACCTGAGCAAGCCGAGAGTGCAAAGGGCAGAGAGGGAGAAAAGGGGGAGAAAGACGGAAAGAGAGAGACTTTTGGCTACTGGCATGTTTTAATGGAGAAACATGGGTATGACGATACTGACTGCTTTGCTCAGTTTTGGGGCTGGGACTAGCAATTGCCCTGACAAATTGTGCTTGGCAAATTGAAGCAAAAAGGCCCCTTTTCCAGACTGCTCCTGCCATGGCATTAACTGTTCCACCATCCCAGTCTCACCGACTGTCCTTCACTGTCACCGAGCTACTGTCACTCCTGTCTGCGAAAGTGAAAATATGCCAGCATTGATCAGGTACATGCTCTGAAGACCACAGAGAATTTTAACCCTTAAACAGGATTAAATTGCATTTGGTCAGAGTTTAGGGCCCATCTATTACCTTAAGAACATGTACCTTTGCCAGAATTTGGACCATCTCTGCCGAGCAGGCTGGGAGCAGAAAAGGATTCCCAATATGCCCCTTTTCAGTGAGGTTCAGCTGAGCTTCTGCCTGTAAGCAAGTGTCTGATTGTGTGGTGGCAGAGATTTTGTCTGGATTTAAACGATGGATTATTTTTCAGAATTAAAAAAAAAAAAAATCCTGGTCTATATAATAAGTTTGGTTCAGTTGCAAAGGTTGCAAATTAACGTATTTATTCCAAAATGATGGTGGAAATTCTGCAGTCATTAGCCTGAAGCTGGGGATTCATAAAAAAGAAAAAAAGAACAGTCTTCAAATCCAACCACAAGGCTTGAATTCACCACACTGCCAGTACTAGCGGCTAAGTTTAACAAGTTAGAGAGCTAAGCCTAGCAACATGGAAATAATTCTAGCTAGAGCCTTCTGATTACTTTGCTTCCCAACAAAATTAAATAAACTAGCGAACTCTGCAGTGAAGTTAAATAAACTAAAGAACTGCTGTAACAGGAACATCAACTTCTCTGTATCAGGATGATTAGAGCACAGCACGACAGTAAACATATTCTGATTCCTCTAAATGCCCGTGCCTGCAGTGAGGTGCTGGAGGCAGACAGCTCTGCCTCTCTCAGTCAGTGCTTCTGTCCAGGACATCTACTCTACGGCTTCAGGTGACAGGTAGGTTCCTTTGACACTTGCTCCAATTGCTTCTATTACTGGGTCACAATTCCTGAAGGAATTTCCTTACTGTCTGACCTGGATGACTGCTTTGCTTTGCTAAGCCGTGCAAGCCAGAGCGCCAGAAAACACCAGGCTGGGATGTCTACCTGGTAATTTCCATTCCGACGAGGGGAAGCAGTGGTGGTAGCAAGGCACTGAGGAGGTGGGACAACACTGGCAGCACCAAGGGATGTCTCGCCTGTGCTGACAGGTCTCTGGAGACCCTACAGAGGTGGCAGGAGGCTTGTAACCTCAACAATTCTTAAAACATCTATAGTTTCATGGAGACAAGGAAGATAGTGTCACGGTACCAGCGCAACCCAAATCGGCACGGTTCGATGCGCAGGAGCCCACTTGAAGCAAACCCAGAGGTCAATGCCATAGGCAGACAAAACGTTATTGCAGTGACCCACTGCTGAAGGGCTGTGGGTAAATCCCTGAGTTTGCATGTGTAATATCTGGTGAAAAATAAGCTGGGATGAGGCAGGGGATAGTATGACAGGTTTTGACAGCCCCTTCCAGCCTTAAACTCTACAAACTCAACCTATATCCAATGCCTCTAGAAATGGAACAATGGAAATGCTCCATATGTCAGGTCCAATTGCAGAGTGGTGGGAATGTTATCATACTCTTCCTCTGAGCCTCAGCTAAAGCCAGAAGTAAGGTAAATATCTGGGACAAGCTGGCATTCATAGGCAGAGGGGTAGAGGTGTGTAATTCCCTGACAGAGGAAACCACTTGGATGAGCTCTTAACTTTTTTCAAGACAAAGCCACTCTTACCACGTCAAAGGCAGCACCATAAACAATATTCTCTATTTCCAGCCATGGGAGAGAAGCAAGGTGAGCAGAAAGCTGCACATGCCAGGCTGCCAGAGCCTCCCTTACTGCTCAGCACCCTCTTTAACTTCTGCTTTTTAGGACCAAAACAAGATTCAGTCTCCTGTTCCTAGCTAGCTTTACTGAAGAAGTGAAAGTTTTGTGTTGCCACTAAATGGCCCTAATACCCATGGCACATCAGTGATACAGGGATGGAGGCCATGAAGAAATTTTGGAGGACTGAAAGGAAAGAAGATTGTAGCTTAAAAAAAAGGGCAAAGTGCAGCTACAGAGAGAGCACAGAAGTAAAACTTAGTCTGGATTTTTCTCTGTGAATTTTGAACTGCTGCAATAATGCCGCAGGAACTATGAGGTGCCTCCGGCTTTCAGGAATTTTAGTTCTTTTCCTGTAGTTTTGTCTCTGTAAACTCTTACCAGCATTTGTGTAGCCACATTTTGCTGGCACCATGCATAGGGAGAAAAAGAGAGGGGAGAGTCACACTCACCGCCTGTTTTCCCAAGTTATTCCCTCCTTCCACCTCAAAATGAAGTTTTAGAACACAAGTTCAAAGTTGAAAGTTTACGACTGGCTTATGACATAAAAGTCAGGGAATAAAAACAATGACAAGCCAATGACAAAATTATGCTTCTATTCACAGAATCACAGAATCACAGAATGGCAGGGGTTGGAAGGCACCTCTGAAGATCATCTGGTCCAACCCTGCTGCCCAGGCAGGATCACCCAGGGCAGGTTGCACAGGAACGCATCCAGTCGGGTTTTGAAGGTCTCCAGAGAAGGAGACTCCACAACCTCTCTGGGCAGCCTGTTCCAGTGCTCCGTCACCCTCACAGTAAAGAAGTTTTTCCTCATGTTGAGGTGGAACTTCCTGTGCTGCAGTTTATGCCCATTGCCCCTCATCCTCTCACTGGGCACTACTGAAAAGAGACGGGCTCCATCCTCCTGACAGCCACCCCTCAGATATTTATAGACATAGATAAGGTCCCCTCTCAGCCTTCTCTTCTCCAGACTAAACAGCCCCAGGTCTCAGCCTTTCCTCATACGAGAGATGTTCCAGTCCCTATTTTATTTATTCTTTATTTCTTTTATTTCTTCTTTCTTTTGAAATTCTGCTAGCTGGGATCTTTCTCCAAAATTTGCCAGGTTTAGTATCTGGTTCCTCGTTACATACAACATTTCCACTATGACCCAATATTAATTTATTTATGTTTTATGCACTTAACAGTAGCATTGACTGATAAGCTTTACTGGAAGCCTCCAAGCACTAAAAGCTGACAGAAGGAAGAAGAAACCTAGGGTAACTATTAGGATTTGGCTTACCAAAAAAACCAGAAAAAAATCAGTGATTCAGGAACCTAATTCTCATTTGCTGATGAGGATAGATGCTAATGTCACTCTACTTTGGCACTTAACGTCGTTAGCTAATTTAGGTGCAGAGTTTCTCTCCTCAGAGGTCACCCTTCATGACGTCAAGACCAGTCCTCATTTGCTTCTGGTGGTTGTGCCAGACGCAGCACCCTTTGAGGAGTGTCAAGCCCTTGGGGAGTCACTGCGCCTGGTACTTAGCACCAAGGGGAAACTCATGGGGAGCTTGATCTCTGATGGATGCAACTCATCCAAAATCTGGCAACTCCCACACGAACATGAACTCCCCTTTAGAACAGAGAAAAAAACCCAGCATGCAGAAGAAGCGGAGAAGTGTTGCACTGCTGAGACACTGGGTATTTGTATGCTAACCAGCTTGGAAACACAGGGAAGTCCCCGTAACTTTCTGATACGTGAGCAGAACCAACTGCAGGACTATGCAGCACCTACGTCATTCATATGACAAAAATAACACCTGCAGCATAGCTGAGGTAACTGCTCCCTCACCGTGTTTGCCTCCCAGCCCCGCAGTACCTCTCCACTTGTAACTCAGCAACAGCAAGTGAATTCACAGCCTTGCCTTACACTGACAACAGCCCAGAAGCAAGAGTCACATACAGCAACCTGAAGAGCCACCGGTATTTATTAACATAGCCTTGTAAATCAAAACAGTCTGCCTGTCTGGTGTCTTGTCCAGAAATTATTGGCTCATTCATCTTAGCTATATTAAGCAGGCCACATTTATCAAGGTCACATAAAAAGAGATATATAAAGACTATTTCTGGACAATAGTTACATGCAAGTATCATGCCTACAGCAACTGCCCGTTTTGCAGGGATGTACCAGTTGGTTGGCGTTGCCATGTCATACAGAAGGAGAGATAAAAGGTGCTTAGCTTCTCTGTGCAGGTGTACAGGCAGGGACACAAAAAGAGTTGAAACCCAGAGAAACTTCTCGTCAAAATAATGGCACAGGCTGAAACACACTGAATTCAAGGACCTTATTCTGGTTGCAAAGCAGAAATCTTTAGCAAAGTTTTTGTGTAACTGTATGAGGTAATAGCAGTATTCTCTCTCTCCTCCTAGTATACCCCGCTGAAATACTGAGAACACAGAACTGTACTGTATATATATTGCCAGAAACATCTGGAATAAACTTTTGCTGGTGTTCATTCATTTGTTAAAGTAATTGTTATCAATGCTTCAATTTGGATAAGCTTTCAACAGGACACAAGCTGTGTCTCACTAGAGCCAGCTGCCAAGCACACTCCCAGTCCTGGCTGCCTGGTGGCCAGATCCCTCAGCTGGCTTTTTAGCCACCTGAATGAAGACATGGCCATTGTTCCACTGGCCACCTTGCCAAGGTCAGTGTGTCCAGGGCATCTATTTGAAGCTATCTGTTCCCTTTTACCGTTCAGGGGTTATCTTCCAAATCAAATTCAAGCAAATTTTAAATGATTGACACTAACTCCATAAAGTGGAATTGTATTTCTCTCCCCATGGTTGCTATAATGTTTAGTACTTAAGGGGACTCTATCAGAGTAGTATAATATTGTGCTGGGCACTACATAGGCACCCAGGGAGACCCTGCCTCTGTGAGTTCCCACACTGGGAGACAATCTTCTCAAATAATTTACAGTCTAATCAGACAAAACAGAGGATGGCTGGGAAATGGGGGTAGTGGCTTGCCATGAACACATATCAGTAGAGCTCGCTCACAGAGGAAGATTGTCAAATTTTAAATGTTTAAAAAAGAGTATTTTCCTGTTTTTTTTTAATAAAGAAGATATGAAGATAGTTGTTTTATATAACCAGTTTTTAAAAAAATCCGTCTATTTGATCTGCTTTATTAAAAAAAGTTATACAGGGGGCAATACAGCAGCCTCTGAGAAAATAATACACCACACACGTTTTCCTGTTTTGCTTAGACATCACCATGAAAGACATAGTATAAACCCCCCGATCATTTCCAGGATGGTTAAAACCACATATATAATAACACATGCTAGTAAGTATTTGTAAATATAATACTTTGGAAATTTTTCCTTTAGAATTGTAGTATCTTTTTACTGGATCTTTCCTGTTTTCCCGCTTCATCCATCCGTAAACCCACTTTGACCTAGTCACTGCCTATATGTGTTAGATGACAGAATAAATGTTAAAAACCTTTGAATCATCAGAGATAGATTTTCCATAGATCACTGTCATAGCCTTAAGGCCTGAGAGCCAGTGAATCCCTAGAGCTGGCTGGGGATGGTTATATCATTAGAAATCTGAACATCCCAGCTCCCCAAGACAGGTATTTCTAGCGACAATGAGTAAAGCTATAACATCTTAAAACACTCCCTACTCCATGCTCATATAATGCTAGTATAAATGGTCAAAGCAGAGAAATTTGGGTAAAAAGGTGCACAAAGGCACCACATCGTACATGTGCTGTTCTGGGACCTTGTGAACCAGATTATTTCTAAAAGGAAAATTCCACTTTAACAAGAAATGTTGAGGATTTCTGAATGAATCTTTTCTGTGTTGGACTGAAAATCAGACCTTCAAAATTGCATGTGTCTGTGCATGTCTTTTAAGCGTCGGAGGGAATCCTGCCTTGTGAAAACTGATAGCCCCAGACAGGGGCCGGAAGGCCAGTTCCTTGCTCTGAATCTGCAGAGATCCCAGCCAATGCTCTGCTGCGGAGCCGTCCTTGCACATGGACTTTGTGGTAGTTTCCTCAACAAGGAATCCCTAAGAAAGGTATGAGTAAGACAGGACTTGGGTCTGTAGGCCACTTTCTGTGCTACGTCTCCTAATCACTGATTTACGGCTGTTGTGGTCCCTCTACCTATTATCACTGTGATGAGGAATTGAGTAACGTGTCCCAGCACGTTGAAACCTGTAGGTATACATCTACTACTAAACAGGAAAAAAGAAAGGACAAGAGAAAGCTTAGAACAGAGAAGGAACTGATAAGTTCTTTTTTTATCTCTCTCATTACATAAAATATACGTACTGTATGTTACGTATATAAACATGCTATATACATAATGGTGGCTAGCTGTTGCCCACGGCCATTATACATGACCAGAAGAAATGCACAACAAGGAAGGTAAGTGCTGGATATTAGAACTGCCTTGAACAGAGGGAGGGCAAAACACTACAACAGGCTGCTGGGAACTGTGGAGTCTCTTTTGCAAAAGAGGTTCATATACAATAATATACAGGCAGAGCAAGCGTGTTGTGAAGGATTTCCAGAGAGTGGTGAACCTCCTTTCAGCAATGGTCCTCACCAGATGATCTCCTGAAGCTCCTTTTGACTCACTGTTTCTACCTCTTGATGTTTTTCAGGGAAAAGTTATCATCCCAGCCAGCAAATCACTGCATGACAAAATTCCAGATCAACCCAGCATTTGCCCAGGGAGTAGGGAGGAGATGCTAAGTCCCACCAGAGCCTGTTTGCTGCAGTGTGGTGCCAAACAGCTGCGTGGCTCCCGACCCCGAGCTGCGCCGGCCTGGGGCTGTGCCACGGGGATTAACCGGCTCAGCCCCCTCCCCTGGCTTGGGCAGCTCTGCACGGCATCCACAGCCCTCAGTGGTGTTACGCTGCCTATGGGAGGGGAGCAGCAAATATGTTTTCTAGGTGTGTCCACTGCAAATAAATCACTCTGTATGAATTATGGAGTGAGAGGGGGTACGCGGCATGATACCGCTGTTATAAATGCCTGGGTTATTAGTTGTGCTGGGGTGCTGGAGGAGACAAATCGGTGTGGACGGAGCGTGGATGTGTGGTGTGAAGATTAGGTATGATGGATTAGCATTTCATTTCTCTGGGACTGCAGCACTGAGACCCGTGTGTGTGCAGACAGCCTCGTGGCCGGAGAGGCAGAACATGCTGGCGTGGCAGGGGACATTGGGTGGCGTGACGTGGGTGGCCGTACCAGGACACGCAGAAACCACGATTCATCATTCCGGTTCCTTATTTCTGATTTCCTGCTGCTTCCGAACAACAAATGGAATTGAAAGTGCAAGCCTGCGCGTCAGCAGGACTCTCGGGGGCGGCTGCGAGTAACCGACAGGTATGAATTGTAGCCCCTGCAAGCGGTGAGGAGGCCCGTGGGAATAAGAGAGACCATAACGTGAACATGAAGATCAGCTACAGTACCGTGAGCATGGAGTGATCGCCCACTATAGTATAGGTCTTTAGGAACTAGCAGAACTACCAAGCCTTTCGCAGCCATGTCGGATCAGAGGGCTGCTCAGCGACGCCCGTGGGAACCAGGGATGGGGCAGGGGCCCGGGTGCCTTCGGTGGGGTCCGTCTGTCTGTAGCTGTCAGGCAGGAGAGATTTGCTTTGCGTGTTTTTCATTGTAGTATAACTCCCTGGGATTTAATAAACATGGAACAGGAGAGTCAGAGGGAACTCATTAATCTCCCCTGGCAATAAAATTCAAATGTTTTCTGCAATGCTTATATTCCAACTGGGGTAAAAATAAAAATATTGATTTGCTTGCAGTGTTCCAACACAGCTTATTTTCATTAAGTTATTTCAACAAAATATTTTGGAATAAAAATATTAAACCAGAAAAGCAATAGACCATTTACAAAGATCTCATTGCAAAATACAGCCTATTCTTCAACCACAGAGATGCACCTTTTTTTTTTTTTTTTTTAAATTGTGTCTGTGCTGAAAGGAGAAAAAGTCACAACTTTGGGGAGAGGGAGAGTTTACTCCTTTTTCAAAATAGTTCTCAGGTAAAATATTGAGAAGTGTGTAAGTGATTTAGTAAAGTATGTATTTCTCTTCAGAAGGGACACAGGTTGTTTGGCAATTACTGCCAGGCATGCACTGGGCAATAAAGCTGTCTGCAGAGATTTCAGAACAAAAGCAAGACTGGATCACGAAGCAGGGTCCATCAGAGACTTTCTTGCTTGCTGGGACAGGGGATACAGAATCATCAGCGTGGGGTTGGAGACAGTTTGTGCACCTTGCTGTGTACTCATGAGCAGAGGCTGGTGGGCTCAAAGGCAGGTATGGTAGACGTCATTTGGCTCTGGGCTCTTCCTCACCTATCACTACCGGCAAGTCCCCATCTAGGCAGAGGGGGAAGGCTGGGAGATGAACTGCCCTGAGCCCTCACCTTCTCTGAATGGACTGCTGCTTGCATGCCAATGGGTGGCTTGTGCTCAGGGACAGCTACCTGGAATAACTGAAATTGCTAAAATGAGCTTGAGTTGGAGATGTAATGGACTGTGTGGATGGAGTCCAAATGGGGAGATGTAATAGACACTTGGCAATGAATTATAACCCCAAACCCCGAGCAACTTTTGCAGATCTGATGCATAAGGATGCTTTTCACAGCTGCAGATGAAGAGCATTCTAGTAACAGCCTCAGTCTCTGGGAAATTCTGCAGGGATTTTGTGGGCTCTGATCCTTGCTGGACCCTAATTTCCATTCTCTTCACTAGGGCCCTTGTGTGGGGACAAGCTGGTTTCGTTTTCAGTCCAAACCATGAAAAAGGCAAATCCTCATCAGCCCCTAGCAGATGTGATGGGCTGATTGTTATTGAAGATGATGTATTTGGGATTTGTAATTAAAATTAAAGCTATTTGGTATAAAACATGTA
This sequence comes from Phaethon lepturus, assembly GCF_000687285.1. Lineage (NCBI taxonomy): Eukaryota > Metazoa > Chordata > Aves > Phaethontiformes > Phaethontidae > Phaethon > Phaethon lepturus. Next base: position 19,531 of record NW_010545302.1, read on the forward strand.
GAATTTAATTCCTTTCATTAGATATCTTAGGCTAATTTTTGCATCCAGCAGGGAGCAAATGGCATTGTAATTGCTTGGTATCTCATGCTGGTTTGATTAGAAGACGATAGGAATGGGAAAAAAGGGAGACAACTCTGAGAAGGGCTTTATCTTTATTTCTTTGATTTCTGCTTGGTGCCAAGCATTTCTAAAACAAAAGAAATTTTCAAACTGACTTTCTGCTTCTGTCTCAGTGAGAAGGCTATGGGGTTGAGGAGTGAAAATGCTGGTTTTATTTACCCCTGGAGACGTGCTGAGACTCCCAGTTGAGGAATGGTACTGTTTTAGGGCAGAGATGAGCAAGCGTTGGCTGGTCACATGGAAGAGTTCTCATGGGTATTCTTTCCACTCTTCTGCCAGGGAAACTGAGGCACAGAAAGGCAAAGTGACAGGTCTCATGCAACACAACGTAAGTGGCAAGGACAGAGACCGAGCCCAAAGAGCCTCCCTTTTCTTCTAGGATTAACAGTTCTGAAATGCCTGTGGTGACGTTCAGGAAGGCGATGGAGGTGTGAAATGCTAGTGAATCACGGGGGACTGCTGCCACTCCTGGTTTTTAGCTGCCAAATGATAGTCCTCATTCTTCCAATGCACACTAGGCAGAGGTTCATTATGAGTGGTGTTTGAGACAGATAAGTAGTGGGGCATGCGCATCTGTGTTTGGGAAATGCAGTTTCCATTACAGCTCTGAATACGGCACGCAGCTTCCTAAAGGCACCCGGGCAGCGTCCGTAACAGCCTCTCACAGCCTCTCTGCAGCTGCCTCGCGTGGTGAACAGCACCGGTTCAGCGCTAATCCCGGGATTAACACAGCTAATCAGGGAAGCATTTCTCAGCAGAGGAACGGTGCAGTGGGTCAGACCGTGCCTCCTCTTCAGAGGCTTACCGAGATGGGAACAGAGCATGGTGAGAGTTAATGACAGGCATGAAAACAAGTAGAAAAGTCTGGGGAAAAGAAGATCTAAGAGAAGAGAGTTCAAGAGCAGAAAACAAGGCAAATCTACTGTAAAGAAACATCAAAAAGCAATTCCACCTGTGAAATACAGGGCACGATACACTCGAGAGGAAGCAGATGGCAAAGCTGTGCTAGGCTCCCTGTGTGCTTGCACAAGCCGAAGAGCTGCAGCTGGGTGCCTGCTGGGTTAGGCAAGGTGCTGCAGGACACCGATGGGTGTAAAGGAAAGAAGGGAGGTGAGCAGACAAGGCTGGCGGAGTTTGTCCTTTTCATGGGAATTTGAACCCTGACCACAGAGGGAAACCTTTCCACGGCAGGGAAGCTGCCTTTGCGTCGGAGACTCGCGGGACGTGGGAGGTGTTACTGTGGCAAAGTGAAAACAGCAGCCTCCACAGTGAGTCTTCTCTCTTCTTTCAGGCTTTAACAGATACTTGTTCACATCCCTGTACACTAACTGATTCAATACCACCACTGTGGCCTCCAAGAGTCCAGCTCAGTCAGCCACCCCATGCTGCTCCATCCTCATCAGCGTGCGAGTGGAGGCCCAGGCAGGGCTTTGGCCGCTAGCAATGACCCTTTTATTGAGAAGCAGGCTCTGCATGGCCCCAGTCACAGTGCAAGAGGCAGGTCACACCTTAGTCTTTTAAAGATGTTTTTACAGTACTTGCTGCTTCAGGCTCTGAGCACCTCATAATCTTTATTAACATCCTCTCTCCAGCATTTCTGCAAGGTAAGGAAATGCTTCTGCCTTCATAGAGGTTGATTCACAGGTTGGTTCACCTTTGGATACCACAGATGTCTTCTGCCCTGCAGCTCATGTACCCCTGCAAACATCCACATTTCACAGCTGGGCAGGTCACCCCAGGTGCTGGGAGTTAATGAATTTCAGAGCAGGGCTGAAATCAGCTCTGCAGATGCTCCAAAGCACTGGTTTTTAACCAGAAAGATGTCCTGGTAGCAGGACCGTGGCTCCTGCCCGGCGTGCACGGCTCCCGCG
>NW_010545303.1:0-41269 GCF_000687285.1 Phaethon lepturus
TGAGGCCGCAGCTTGGATCCTGTGTTCAGTTGTGGGTGCCTCACGACAAGAAGGACGTTGAGGTGCTGGAGCGTGTCCAGAGAAGGGCAACGAAGCTGATGAGGGGTCTGGAGCACAAGTCTTATGAGGAACGGCTGAGGGAACTGGGGTTGTTCAGTCTGGAGAAGAGGAGGCTGAGGGGAGACCCCTCAAAGGTGTTCAAAAAACGTGTGGATGTGGCACTTCAGGACATGGTTTAGGGGACATGGTGGCGCTGGATTGATGGTTGGACTTGATGATCTTGAAGGTCCTTTCCAACCTAGTGATTCTGTGATTCTGTGATTAAATTACTCCAGAACTGCATGTTCATTTGTAATGCATCCAAGTAAATTAAAATTGGTTTAGTCATGTAACTGGGAATCTCCTTTAAAGAACCTGTGAAAGAGAATGTCATTGCAAGAACTGTCATCTGACTATGATCGTCAGATATGTGCTGAAATATGTTTATGAATGTAATTATTATCTTCTTATTCTGGAAGTAAATATTTAATCTCCAGTATCTTTTGTGAGTGGAAACTGAGATACCATAATAATATTGAAATCATGCTGGCATGGACTTTGTGGACTGGAAGACTTCTTAACATGAAGATGGCATTGTGATTAATATGTAAGGACAAAAAGCTCTCTACATCTGTTTTTCATGCATATTTTATTGTCAAAGTCAATATTCAAGAATATCTTAAAGACTTACAAAAAGAAAATGAAAACTAAATCTAGTTAATGTTTGTTTGTTTGGCTTATTGGTTTCTAAACACTGTATTCTCTTCTAAGGCAATATCATTAATACCTGTGACTACCACTATAGCTTGCACTATTGAACATGCATAGTTTCCTGCCAGAGAAGGAAACTGTGGTGTGAGTAAGAATAGATCTGATTCCCCTGCTTTTTGTGGAGTTCATCACAGCGAAAGAAGGGTACACTGAGTTGGGGTGATAGGGATGGGTTCTTCCTTTGACTAGAGGACAGCAGTGAACTGTGAAAGCAGTCTGAAAATAGCTTGAAGTATTATAGTTTAGCAGAAAAAACAATACCCCAAACTAAATGTCACTCCGCATGTCTAACTCTTCAGATGTTTATATTTGAAATAAAAGATTACATAGATTGTAGTATGTATTATAAAGCAAAGCCAGAGTTTAGAGTGTGTAAAGTTTGTATGTAAAGGTAAAAACATAAAGTATGTACATAAAGTAGATATTCTCCATTTGAACTAAAGAAATCAACAGTACGATACATATTTTAATGAATTTTTGGTAGAGATGGAAAACCAAGAGGGTATTTGTTATAGCAGAGACTTTTTTAACCCTGCCTTGATAAAATATTGAGTATTAACAGACCTTCCTAAATTCAATTTTATAGATTCACTAATTAAAACATTGAACCCGTAGGCTTACAGGGTATCATTCCATGTGAATTAGAGGTTAGTATTAAAAATTCTTCTGCTGAGTGAGTGGTCAAGCATTGGAACCGCCTGCCCAGGGAGGTCGTACAGTCACCATCACTGGAAGTATTCAAAAAACACATGGACATGGCGCTTCAGGACATGGTTTAGTGGGCATGGTGGATGGTTGGATTTGATGATCTTAAAGGTCTTTTCCAACCTTAATGATTCTGTGATTCTGTGATTACAAATTTATACTTTGGTAGCACCTGGAGATCTTTCAATGCTGTCATGACAGACACGGCAAGTACGGTATGTAATTGTCTAAAGGAGCTACAGTCTCAGAATGTTTTCCTTGCACAGTTATAAAAAAGGTTTATTCTCTTTCAGATAGTGTTTGTGGATTTTCATTATAATTCAGAATTTCTCGAATTCTACACAGGTCTCAACCATCCCACTTCCACTGAAGTACTTGAGGCTCTTCTATTGACTTCTTAGGCCTTTGGATGATGCCCATATACAGTTTGTTGTTTTTTCCTTCCTTGGGGTTGGTTTTAGCATGACAGCAAAAGAAGTGGTCTCCAGAGGCAGTAAAATGCTTGATGGGAATTTCTGTGTGAGTAAGACCGAGGAGGAAAGCTCATTCCTTTGCTTTGGTCAACAGCACCACTACAGATAAACCTGCCAATACAAAGGAGGACTATTAGTCTTCTTGTTATAACAATGCATTAAAAAAAGCAACAAACACATGACAGTGCATCTAGATGCAGAGTAAAAGCAAGTATAGCAATGTTCCCCCCAATGTTCCCCCCCTCCACAATAAAAAAGCAGGTTTTTTTGACAGCTTTGCTTCTTTTGCATCTATGATGATGCACTAGTGATACATTTTTATGCATTGACAGCATAATTCTAAGCCTTCAGCAACATAACTAAATGAAATTAAAGTATACACAGACACTATACACATAAAAAACCCATTATCTATCAAACCTAATTACCAAAACAAAAATTCCCAAGCAACAGAGCAGTTGCTAAAAAGACATAAAATTTTAACTTCTTCTGAAGGTGCTGGGATATATCTTGAAGTAAGGTGAGGATGTACCCGTTTCAGAGCTGTCATCGCTTGAAGAAGTAGGTCATCCTTGTGTTGTCATATTCTGTATTTCATCTGCTCATAGTTGAGTGGAATATTCAGCAGTCCCAACCCTATTAAAATTAAGGAGCCGACAATTCCCAACACATGGAATAAACACCAATTCTTCTGTACTTTTCTAGTAATCTGCTGCAGTATTTGCAACTCTCTATCACTTCGTCTGGGAGAAAAAGAAGGGATCATTAGTGACAGAGCAGATAGTGCCAGAGCAAAATCTTAGTGCATTAGGATTAACTTCCTGACTGCCCTACCACTCTGTAAAATAGACCTTTTTATGTAAGATTTTAGATTGTAAGGGGTATTCTTTGAAACCTTCTGACTGAATGAAATGTTACAGTTTCTGGTGCCAGGGTATTACTTTTTAGCATATACACTGAATCACACAATGGTTATGGTTGAAAGGGACCTGTGGATGTCATCAGGGTTTGTTTGACAGGAAAATACCATGGTAGAGAAGAATTTCTTGGAATGTACCAACACTTTAGAAACGTAGGTGGACTTTTGGCACCTTTTTGAGCTCTTAGGCTGCTGTTATCAGTCCAGCATCCAAGATGTGTTTATTCAGAAATTCAGAGTCCCTGAAAGTTTCTGTTAGTGAGCAAACACAGACTTGAATGGAAGATGTTAGGGATAGGGAAAACAAAAAGGAGGGGAAGATCCAAACAGTGGCTGCACATAGTCACCACGTTCGTGATAAATACTCCAGAGCATATGTTGGGGGGTAACTATGCACCCTGTGTACAGGCCAATGGTATCTCATTGCCATCGTGCATTCTCCCATATTCTTATTCTTCTCTTATTCATTGCAGTTTCTTCCAGTTCAAAAATGAGGATGACATTCAGTAGGCCAGCAGTAGACATGAGTAACTGGTCTAATCAGCTACACTCTTGCCCTATAGTCAGTGCACGCAAACAGGCACTTTCAAAGTGCCAGTCTTTTTTATCTAATGTCCTATGATAGGTGAGATTAACTGCCTTCTAAATGTTCTTGGTTTTCTCCATTGGAGGTAAAAGTTACCAACTCCAAATATGAATGTCTACACAACACACATCCACAGTTTAGTGGAAATCCTGCTTTCTCACCTGCTTAGGTAGTGCCTATCCCAGTGTTTTTAACAATACTAAGCTACAAACAAGATTTAAGAGCCTAAAGAATAAGTGTTCAGTTTGACCACACTGAATAATTATACAGTAATTCCAATAAATTTGAATTGATGTGATTTGAATATGTCTTCTAATTTTCTGGAATGTTTCTTTCTCCCTCTAAAAGTATGAAATATATTGCTGGAAGATGCTTAAAGCAACTGAAGACCAAAAAAATCAAGTACTTTTTAAGGGATTTAATGACAGTTTTACTCCAAAACATTTTAATCTGAAGATGGCAAGCTAAAACAGCCTTCAGAAATCTAAGATTTCTTTTATTGGAACCACTTTAATTCCTTCAGTAATGATTAGATTTCCCATAATCTAAGACAGAAGATTATGGACTGCAGCCATAGAATAAAATAGATTTTTACTTTTATTGCTGCCCATCGGACACCACGTTAAAAAGTAAAGTGTCTTACAGCAGCATGCAGAAATGGCAACTCATCAAGCAGCCTGTACGCTAAGATGTCACAGTTCGGAACAAATACCAGCACTGTCAGTGGCAATACCTTTAAAAAGGCAAAGGTTAAGTATCATATTTTTGGCATTTTGTTGTTCTACGTTTCTGTTGCACTTCAAAATTGATGTAAAAAGAAGTAAGCTTCATTCTGTTCTTATTTTAATACTGGTTGTATCTTCCAACACACTGATTAACATCTTTTGAGACTTTTTGTGTCTATACCATAATTGAGCTGCATAAGCCTGTAGAGCAATCATTGTCTTCAACAGCTATGCATGGCAGTAGCCAGGAATCATATAGCAAATATTTCTACCGATGCATACAGGAAAAATAGATAAATCTCCCTCTCATTTTTGCTATATTGGCTTCCCAGTGGCAATAGAAATAACTATATGAAATCCATTTTTCATCATGTCAGTTTTTGTGACTTTTTATGTATACACCAAGAAGTCACATAAGCAGTGGTAACTGGGTATGTACACAAATCTACAATGAAAAACGTTGAAAATAACATTTTATGCCATAGTTGTGATGGTTTAAACATAAGATTATCAATTAATGACAATAATCTGATATAACTTGATCTTCATCAATCACATGCTAGAAGACTTTATTTGAGAAAGAGATAAAAGCTGTTCAGATAATCTTAGCTTGATTGCAACTTCAAACAAAAAAAAGGCATTCTCAAACTGAAAAAGTAATCCCTTTCTCCTTCTGTTGACAGACTTCTTTATTCTGCAGGAATTTTTGCTGGTTTTTGTTTTAAGTTGATGCTTTACATTTACCTGAAGCAGCTTTGGTGGATTTCTGTGATCTTTTTTGGTGTCTGAAAGATAGCTTGACATTTAAAGTCAGCTAAATACTATGAATCTATTTAATGCTAATAATATAGTGTATTCTGCTCATAAGTACTATTACAGGAATGCGGTTTGTAAAACTGGTAGGATTTCATGAACCATTGAGTGATTTTGTGGCAATCACCTCATACATGGAAATCATCTGCGTTTCTCCGTACCACCACTCCTATTGTATTGTACTTCAAACTGCAGATCGCTAATGGCAGGGAAGTGTCTTCTAGTTTCAAATCTAAATTTATCCGTGGACAATTTGTATCCATTTGGTTTGCAGCCAGTGTACCTTTCCTCCTATATAAGTCATATTTGTGGGTTTCATTTCCCTAGGTTAAATCAGCTGTATTCTTCTAACATCTTCTCCAAAAATCAGCCATCTGACTAAGCGTGTGTTTGCACATTATTCTCCACTTGGGGAACAATAAAAAAATATGTTTAAGATCCTAAATGACATTTTAGACAAAATTTACATGTATAAATTCAGGAGAAAGATTCTGGAAACCTGCCTGTGACCTCCACAGGCACACAGTATCTGAAAACCTTTCTATATTTTCCTAATTCTGGACACTGTAGAGGCTCAGCTGTGGACCATGTCTCTGCCAAGCTGGCTGCTTAGGCAGTTACCTCCTGCCTAACGCTCTTTGGATAGAGCAGACTCTGGGGTTTTTTTATTTTATTTTTGTATTTCTTTTTCCTGCCAGATCTACAGTCTAATTTGGTGGTCATGTTCTGAGCACATATGTCCCTCTGTCATTCTGTGCAATGTAATGATGGTGATAACTTTTTGCATGTAAATCTAGCAATTCGAATATTTCCCCAGAGGTAGGAGATCTGAGTCCTCAGTCTCTGTGGGATTTGAGTTCATAGTTCATACATCCCAAACAAATGCTCTGACCACCATTCCCATTCTAGGTGGGAGAGTTACCTTCCCTCTGTGCATCACTTTGTGCAGGCAATGTCCACCATGTGCAGAGGGGCTGAACAAGGACTATGTACAGATTTTAGGAGTACAGAGAAATTATTTGTTGATGAATACACACAGCAGATACATATGTCTGAAGGAATACTAATATTAATGTACTCATGACCTTAGTGAAACCCTTGAATAGTGTTTGCTGGCCAAGAAATCATCAGCCAGGTGAGGAAGCATCAGCTTCTCCTGCTCCTTGGAACAGACTGACTGCTGCTGTTGATGAACTGCTACCACCCACTTCTGTGATTTCCTCTTTTGGTTTTATACCTCTTCATGTCAGTGTTGTTTTTTTTTTTTTTTTTATTCTTCCCCCAATGAGGCTCTGTGGTTTTGGTCTTGGTTTTTTTTTTTGTTTGTTTTTGTTTGTTTGTTTGTTTGTTTTTTGTTTTTTGTTTTCTTCTATCCCCTGGCTTTCTCTCTCACACCTTCTGACGTCTTCACAGCCTTTTTCTCAGTAAAACTGAGTTGAGGACTCACAGCTGTGCTGCGCCAACCTGGGCCTTGCATCATAGACATTTGAATCTCTTGGCCGAGGGTTTCAAGAGTTCCTTCTCTCCTATTTGCAAAAGGTCCATTCTGTAACAGCAGGACAGGGACCTCACAAGAGGAAGAGTAATTCCGGCCTCAAGTTACAATATATCTCTCCAGGGCAGGAGGATGCAAAGGCTTCCAAAGCCTGAATATATCTACTTTAAAGTAACTGAAACATAAGGAAAGTAATTAAAACTTAAGAATGTAGGGTAGTTTCCCTCTATAGGAAATGCCTTTTCCCTGCATGGAAATTTCTTGACTCATCTCTATAATTTGACCTGTCATTTCACAGTGGCACAAGTTCAGTTATTTTTCCCAAGTCCAGGTATGCTCAACATGTAATAGTTTCATTTTTACCTGTAGAATAAAGGATATTATCCAGAAAAAAATACAAGGTTTATCTGACACAGTCTTGCTCCGGTAAACCCATATTACCTTTTAGTACATGGCCCTTTTCTTCATCACAAGGATCGATTCAACTTTCTTTCAAATTATTTTCTTTCTAAACATTTGAACTGGATTAGCAGAGGCATAGTTACCAGGAACACTTCTCCTACACATTAAATAAATGAGGATGTGAGTGTGGGTAAGCTGTGTGTACTCAGGTTGTGTGAATTATTTGTACCTCAGCTGCTTGATTTGGCTTTCTTATGCCAATATACTTTAATGCATACTATGAGACCATGGTGATGAATATCTACATCCAGTATGATGATTCCTATTCCGAGTGCTGATTGCCTGTTGACATTTGCTTGTGTTCAATCCCGCTATTATAAAAATTTGAGATTAAAGCACACATTATTTGGACATATAGCCTATGAAGCAACTGAGAAGCAATCTTAGCTGCACTGTGGATATCTTTTATTTACAAGGATACCAAATATTTTGTTGCTTGTTTAAATTTCCTTTGCAGAATTGGACTTAGCTTAATTTTTGGAAATTCTTTCTTCATCTCTGCTTTTTCTGATCTTCAGGATGGAGTTTGCTATGCTCATTGGATCGCTTTTTCTCTCTGGATAGGCTATTTGGTTTCTTTTTCTATGATTTCATTAAGTGGCTTATTCATATAAGATCTTGGAAACATGCTGTATGAGTTTGTGAAAATAAAAACCAAATCAATTAAAAATAAATACCCAAGTTAAAACTGTCTTACAGTCTCCAAACAACTATCACAGAATCACAGAATGGTAGGGGTTGGAAGGGACCTCTGAAGATCATCTGGTCCACCCCCCCTGCCAAGGCAGGATCACTTAGGGCGGGTTGCACAGGAATGCATCCAGTCGGGTTTTGAAGGTCTCCAGAGAAGGTCACTCCACAGTCTCTCTGGGCAGCCTGTGCCAGTGCCCTGTCACCCTCACAGTAAAGAATTTTTTCTTCATGTTGAGGTGGAACTTCCTGTGCTGCAGTTTGTGCCCATTGTCCCTCGTCCTGTCACTGGGCACTACTGAAACGAGACTGGCTCCATTCTCCTGACAGCCACCCACCAGATATTTATAGACTAGTTTATATTAGTATTTATGCCAGAGATATCGTACTTTTACATGTCTGCTTATGGTGTTTTTTAAGAAACATACTGAAATCTATACTTAGTAAAAAAGGTGGCAAATTTGAGTAATAAGAAAAATATTTTAGTGACTGCCTGCATTCCACCTCCCCTGTTTTGTTATGAGGTATTTAAGGAGAAAAAACATGCTTTTCTTTTCACAGATATATTCAGGTTTTTATAATTAGCATATGCGTTTTGCTAAAGATTCTGTTTGCAATGTAATTTTAGATAGTGAAATCAGAAGAATATTAATTTTTCAGAGAAAAAGCATTATTTCTTAATGCTTTTTTCATTTCTATGATGGTTTTATGATTTTGTTTTACTGAGAGCAGTGAGGAGGAAGAATTAGGAAGAGATAAAGATATGATCTAACCATGACAAAGGAAGTAATTGGTTAGTATCTAAATGAAACATTTGCCTTCTGTAGTAACTTAGAGATGTTTTGTGGGAAGAAGTGTTCGTTTTCACCTTCAGAAATATATTAAGTACTTTGAGTCACTTTCAGTTTGAGAAAAACTAGTATACCAGTTAGCATTTGCTAAGAGTAGGTAATGAATTTATCAACATACTGCAATAAAAAAATACTTTTCAACTTGAAATTATCTAACACTGTAGTATGTGAACACAAAAGCAAAGGAACTGAAGTGGCTGAGGTCCTGCTTCACAACTGAAAAACAGACATTCACAGTGAATGTTAGGTACATGCTCTTTTCATGATGACATCTCTTTATTATAAAATTGAATGAGGAGAACATTTTGACACAGCTACTTTGTTCTGTCCAGCAGTATGGGGTTGTACGGATTGCTGAAAACACAGGGAGAGAGCCATGATTGAGAATATTAAAGCACATTAGTATCACTTGTGATGCCAATAATAGCGTCTATTGCCAATTCAGGAAGCAAAGGGTGTGAAGAATTCTGTAAAGAGCTAAGAAGATTTATCTACTGAAGACTGATGAAAGAAGATGATGTCCATTTCCCCAGTTATAAATTTGGGTTGACAGGCTAACTGAAAAGATAGCCTTAGGGAAAAGCTTGCATTCAGGGCATGAGGTTAGCTGAGGAAAAGACAAGTCTAAAACTGAGGCATATGACTTTATGGTACAAAATTTGATTTTACAAAGAACCATTCTGACAGAGAATCAGGAGCTAGAGGGCTGGTGATATAAGATTTTTGTAGGCTCTTTTGTGATCAAATAGCCGCATGATTATAAAATCTTAAATTGTAATTTAAAACACATAGCTTGGGAGAAGTATTTGCCATGCCTATATAGCAGCACTAAAAAATAAAGTGGTAAATAGGTGCAGATATAACAAAAGTCCAAGAGGACAAAGGCAAGGTTCATTAAATCACTACATATCTGGACAATCCCAGGTCATTTCACTAGCATCACTTGCCTCAGTTTGGCAGGGAGGCAAGACTGGGACTTCCATCTCTTGACAAGATTCATTGCAGTTTGCCAATTTGCTCATCATCACTTTCCTTTGCTCATATTAGTTGTCATTATTTCCCTTTTTAAGAGACTTGTTCTACTATGTGCTCAGCACAGTCCTTGAGTTGAAGAAATTTACTCCAAGGAAAAGAGACTGAGTAGGGATGATGAGCAAAGCTCAGAGGAAAGAGTACCTAGGTAACTGTTATGGTTTACAAATACTTAATACTATTACTAAAGTTGCAAAAGTTATTATAAGCAGTTCAAAGAATTGGGTCTGTGAAGGTTTTAAATGAGGGGAGGGAAATAATTTGATGAATCTGAGGAGCAAGTGTATGAGCAGTGAGTAGGCTGCACCTGAAGAGGTACTAAATGAGATCTACACAACCAGCAGAGCCAGAATAAGTAATAAGAGCCAAATGTAGATGTATAGAAAAGAAGCAAGCACAGACACCCTGGAAACTGGTTATGTATATATTTTAAGGAAATAAATGGAAATTATGTCAAAAAGAAATGGTACTGTGAGAACGTACATTTAATGTATAAAGTAACATTTTCTTTAAGAACATCTATATAGCATGTATGTGAAATTCAGTAGACTCTTGAACCATGGATTATTTCATGGTAGAAGCCACTAATTATGTTTTTATGAGATTAAAGATGGTTAAGGCTAGATTCTGAGAAATTTAATATCATTTACGTGTTGTTTTATTCCCATGCCCCATGCTGACAGAAGCTATATTAGTACAAGTAATAATGGTATTATTTCTGTTTACATTGTGAAATGAGTATTTGCCAGGCTGACTGGAGAAGGTAAAACCTGCCCCCTTTTTAGTGGGTTTAAAAGCTTTTGGACCCTCCTATAAATTTAATGAAAAATTGATCTATCGTAATTATCTATTTATTGATCAATATTAATATTTGTTAATATTAATAATTTTTGTAGTGTGTCTTGAAAACCTTCATGAGAAAACAATCAAGGATACTATGAAATTGGGTTTTTCTCTGTAGTCTAATTATACTAAATTTTATCTAGTACATTTAGTCACTTATAAATTTCTGATAATACTAACATCATGATTTTCTGTGGCCCAATTTTATTTCCTGATGTATTACTTCTATTTTAAGTTCATAAATGACAGTTCACAACATACTTACAGCTTCCAATACTGTTTTCTAGGAAAAAAATGTTGCTGCCCATAAAAAGGGAGGAAATTATAGTAAAAATTCCAGATAAATCCCTCAAACAGAAATATTTTCAAGTAAACTAAGTTGCATTTTACACATTCTTCAAAAAAAAGGAATTACTTTTATTTGTATTTCTGACTTAGTACTTCCAGACAAATGATGTGCAGTTGGAGCACTTTAAGTCCTATGGAGGAGGATGATCTTCCCTGGAGGATTATGTTTTAATGTTTTTTTTTCCACAGAAAAAGATTAACCTAAATTATATTTAAAAGTCTGATACAGAGCCACATTCAGTTTGGAGTTGCAAAGGGTATGGTAACTCTTAGGGACTTCATTGCATTTGGAGACAGGTGATTCAGACAATAAACTCCGTTTATTGGGACAATCTTGACAAATACATTTAATAAACATTTATTTGTGTCAATTGTTAGGAGTCACTAGTTTGGTAATTTTTTATAAAAATAGAATAATAAATACACAAGGCAACTGTTAGAAGACCCACATGATAATGTATGCATTCTTGTATTCCTTGAGCCTGAAACAAAATTTGTTAGACAAAATTATTTTATACATTAAATAGCCTCTCCTTAGTTACATTTCAACAAAATTAGCCCACATGAGCTTTTCTTACTAAATTTTCTTTTATATGCAATTGTCATTTCATCTGCAATTCTTGCAATTTATATTTTACTTATTATCTTAATCAGCGCTTTTTTTTTCTGAAGGGGCAGCATCATAGTGGTGATGCAATTATTTTAAAAACAATTAAAAAAACAAGATAATGGTAAAGCCATTTAACAATGGGATTTGGATCTGAAGTATGCAGATAGACTTCACAAAGCGGGGTTTTGGTAGATTTTAAGAATGTTTGAAACCATCTAATCTCAAAATATCTTAATTTCTGGCATTACTAAGTGTTAAGAACTCTTGGTAGGAAAACCTGCCAGTGCATTTATTGAAGTTAGGCCCCTCTTTACACTGGAAAAGGCAAATTACATGGAGTCAGGAGGAGAGCGGGGAGTCTGATACTTGCACTCCTGGCATTTGGGCATTCTTTGCTGGCAGGGGCAGAGCTGGAGTTCCAGCCTCTGCTTTTGGTGTTATCTCATTTATTACTCTATTACTTGCTAATAGAGTAATGCAGGAATGTTTCTGGGGTTGCACACCTCTGCCAGATACCCCCTACTTCTGACTAAATGCCACATCTTCTGGGCAACTGATTATATACCACTGGATATTCCAAAATATTCAGTGGTATATAACTGATCTGTCATCTGTACTATCCTAATATTATCACCAGTATTACCTATATAATTACTAATAGAACAATTTTGCTCTGTTTTTCATGTGCTTCTTATTCTGTAGGTAACTAAGCTCTCTAAATCAGAGAAATACAATCACTGAATTGCCAAGACCTTCCATCGTCACAGTAAAAGGAGTTAAAAACAAGCATACAAAGATTGTAATGTACAACATAGATCTCTCATCTTCCAGTGAAGCTCATTTTGCACTAGTGAAGTAGAGCTGCGTTATCTATTCTTGTATCCAGAAGATTCTGGGCTTTTTCTTTTCTCTCAGTACTTTTCTGTGTTTAAAATTTCCTTTTTCTATCCTAAAGAAACTATACCTCAGTCCCACTGGAAACAGTCTGATTACACCTCTCATATAGTAGCTAGGCAACTGGCATCAAGATCTTTTGCACAGATATAAGCATTTGTCCTTTTTTTTTTTATTTTCTGGGAAGCAGATTAAAAGGAGCCAGTGTGCAGCAGAGATTTAGCAGCAAAGAGAGCAGACAGATGATCTTGCTTTTGAGTTATAGCCATATTAAATTTATACACAGGTGCATATGATAATTTATTATATAAATTCAAGAGTGGAAAATAATGTCTGAAGAGAAACACGAAGAGCCATGAGTCCCAGTTGGTCCCCTTTTACTCAGATTTGCAAAATTAGAGGGAATTATCGATGGACAATAGAGGCTTTAGAAAACAATTGATGTTAGAAATATATAAGCAAACTTTGTACATAAAGGTCATCAATACTTTGGAACGATGTAATTGCTGTTAGTCTTCACAGTGTATTTTTGTATTTGTTCAGCTTGGCTTTCTGGAACCTGACATGCTTCACTTCTCTTAGAAAGGTGTTATGGATCTTCCCGCAAGAGCAGCAAACAAAGAAAGTAACTCCTCAGCACCTATAGCATTCAGATTAAAAGTATTCAACTCTATCAGTTGAAAACACAGTATGATTTTACTCTTATGTTTTCAGATAAGTAACTTATATGTTTGTTCCACAGGTACAGGAATGGCTGTGCTTGAACTGCCAGACCCAAAGGGCAATGTCAGGACAACTTGGGGACATGGGCAAGGTGCCACTTCCAAAAACAGGCCCTTCACAACCAGTATCCAAACCACCTGCCACTCCTCAAAAACAGCCTATGCCTGCTGTCTCACATTCCCCTCAGAAGACTTCCACACCGCCTACTCCAGCAGCAGCAAAATCTAAGGAAGAACCAGGCATTCAGAAGGAAGCTCCAAAACTTCAACAGGAGAGACTGGAAAAAACATTGTCAGCTGATAAAATCCAACAAGGAATTCAGAAAGAAGATGCAAAACTTAGGCAGGGAAAACTTGTCAAGACACCCTCAGCTGATAAAATCCAACACGGAATTCAAAAAGAAGATGCAAAACTTAAACAGGGAAAACTTGTCAAGACACCCTCAGCTGATAAAATCCAACGTGTTTCTCAGAAGGAAGACCGAAGACTCCAGCAAACAAAACTAACAAAGACATCCTCATCTGATAAAATTTTGCATGGAGTTCAGAAGGAAGACGTAAAACTTCAAGAGGCAAAATTGGCAAAGATCCCCTCAGCTGACAAAATTTTACATGGAATTCAGAAAGAAGACCCAAAACTTCAACAGATGAAAATGTCAAAGGCACTGTCAGCTGACAAAATCCAACCTGTAGCTCAAAAGGAAGATGCACAACTTCAGGAGGTCAAATTGTCAAAGACAGTTTCAGTTGATAAAATCCAACATGGAATTCAGAAAGAAGACACAAAACTTCAACATGAGAAAATCATGAAAACTTCATCAGTGGAGAAAATCCAACAGGAAGCTCAAAAAGAAGAATCAAAACTTCAGCGAGAGAAACTGTCAAAGACACTTTCAGCAGATACAATTCCAGCAACAGTAAGTTCAGATCAAAAGAGACCCCTAAGCACATTGGAAGACGATCAGAACCCTGTGCTCCCAGCAAAGAGCACACCACATCCAGAGGACAAAGTGGAAGCAGTTACAGCTGAGACTGAAGACCATGTTGCTGATCAGAAAGCAGAAGTTGAAGCACCTTATAAGGGACTGCAAGCTACGAAGCAAGAGGATGTTAAGATAGGGAGTTTGACAACTGGGATTCCACAAACGGTTCTGAAAGCTGAAAAAGCTCAGGAAGAAGAAAGTCCTGTTCCAACAGCACCTTTGCCAAGAACTGACCATGTGGTAGCAGTGAGAGAAAAAATAGTAAGTGGCTTTCTTCCCCCCCGCCCCACTTCTGCCTTGCTACAGTTCAGAATCTGATCGTGACAGACCTTCTCCTTTATGTCTTCCTGCACTTTGTTGTTATTCTGTGTGAGGGATGGTTCTACATGATAAAATCAATGATTCCCATTGAGTGAATGTTTCACCAGTTAGTCCTATACTCCACATGCAGTTTTTCGGTACTTCTTGCATGATTTTCAGTCTCAAGCAGTTAAGCATTTGAAACGAAGGGAAAGTTCCTGTTTAATCATTTTTCCAATATTTCTGATTTATTTACCTGCTTCTGTAGACTTTCAGGATTTTGGAGTTTAATTGTTAAAATTGGAGTGTTTTCATAGTTCTTAATCCCAAAAGGGAATAATCCATGATGGTAACATGTATAGTGTTTTGCAATACCAAAGTATAACAAACATTTGAGGAATATTTTGTGATGCCTGAAAATGGTATGTTAAAGTACGCAACCTTTGCATCTTTTTACTATTTCATTTGCTTATCTCCTATGAACAACTACTTTTAGGTAGGATTCTTGGTGGGCTCTCAAGTCAGATGAATGGATGAGTTTATGATAACATGTACTAGAGAGATGCACTTAAATAAATGCGTTTGCTGGATGTGAAGGCACCAACAAGTCACTTCATCAGCTGAAGTGAGTAGTATATAAAATTTGCTGAGAAATAAGAAAATTATGGGTTTCTGTATCAGCACCACAAAGTAGGGTGCTGATTATTATGTTATGAAAGTAGGAATAGGTTTAGGAAAAGTGTTTAACCTTTACCATGATTATGTTTTCAAATATCCCAGTCAAAAAGGTCAAGGTGGTTTTTTTCTTTTCTTTTTTTTCCTTGTGATATCCAAGATATTTGGACAGAAAAATATTCTAATTTAGAAATCGTGCTGTGGAAAATACTACTACTTTTATAAATGAGATTTCCCCGTTGAAATACATCTCCTGTCATATGTTCTGTTTCCCCCTCTTGGTGGTATCAAGAGGTATGGTGTCCTCTGATTGTACCGAGGGAATCTCTGAATTATGCTCAAAGTCACATAGCCAGAAATCCTCCCTTCTGGAATAAACAAAAAGGAGATCTAAGAAAATTTTATATCAATTAGATTGTCTCGTATCAAACATAAGACAATATTGCATGACTTTCCAAGAAGAGTAAGCTTAATTTTGTTAACAAAATGTCATTCCTGGGGATTTTTTTCGATTAATATCAGGAAACCTAAGTAGACTTAGAAATTTTTTTCTGTTGTTAAAAATTTGGGGTTTTTTTTGGTTGAGAAACATTTGTAAAGGGAAAGTTTTCATCACATGCTAGTCCCAGTCCTGTTTGGTCATTTTTATGTTCTCTAAGGAGATGAAAGCATATTACACTCTGGACAAATCCAAGATACATATATTGGCTATCCATCTCTGATAGCGACAGATTTTAATTGTAGATTAATTAATGATTTCTAATGTGGCACACACACATAGGTTTCACTCTTACTTCGCATATATTTTGTTTCCTCCAACTGCCTTCCACTTGAGATCAGGACTTGTTATAATACTATAAATAGGGATTACCTTTCTATCGCCCTTTTTATTAGACTTTGAAGCACACTTAGCTGAACTTCGTGAAGTTTGTGAACTGTGATGAATAAACAAAGAAAACCCATAGATATCTACTTGTAAGTACTTTCAAAAGAACACTCTGAAATACAAAACAATCAAATGAATGAAAAAGGAATAGCTATTTTTACACAAAAAGACCTTTTTTCCCTTTTTTCCTCCTTTTTTGGTCCTTGGAAAAATCCTAAAAAAAAAAAAAAAACAAAACAGCAGCTCAAAGTGTTCAGAGTTAAAGATATAGCTGGTGCCTCACCTAGCTTGTACTTCATAAAATAACTCTGGTGGTTTTTTTTAAATTTTTTGAAGCATTTTAATGTCCTCTGTGGTGTACATGAAACATTTCTAGATACAATTCTTCCCAAGAGAGCATGTGACAGAAGTGGAAGAGAAGAGGAGATAACAATTTAGATATCACACATTGATCCATTTCAGTGGGTAAAGGACAATATCTAGACATTGGAGAATATATTTTAGATGTATTTCAGGACAGAATCATATGAAGGATTTGTGATAGGTGCATTTTAAATAGTGATGCAAGGGAAAACCTAATACCTGCTGTACTTGACAAACTGCTGATGCCATTTTATATCCAAATCTGTGCAAATAGTAATTACTAACCCGTGTAGCATTCCAATGAGATAAGTAACTAATACTATCCTCATTTTTCACTAAAAAAAAAAAAAAAAAAAAAAAAGACAGCAACAGCCCAAAAAGTCCCTAAAGATATGGACAGGCTAAAGTTCTGATCCAGTACTATCAGTAGAATGATCCTTGGAAAATCACAGATATCAACTGTATTTAGAGATATGACATACTTTGAAACAGAAGTGACTTAAATATTGAAACATTTTTAAACATTTGTGTCTCAACATATGAATTATGATATCGTAAACCCATATTTTTCTTCAAAGCATTCTTTTTTCAATAATATTTAAACTGTAATTTCTTAAAAAAAAGAAAGAATAAACTGACTTTGCTCATGATTTACAGGTCCGTTTCCTGAGAAACCGTCTTGTAATATTGACTATTCACAAGTGCAATAGCTGTTAGCTGTTCTAACAAGGATGCCTAGAAATTTTGGACAGTTATGACATACAGTGTGGCGGCATAAAACAGTCATCTTGGAACTCACAAATTTACTTATAAGTAGTTCAGCATATCTACATGAACAAATTGCCATGGTCTAAATTGGACATATATTTATGACACATCAGCTATATTATATAAGTGCCCTTATTACTACCTTCTTATGTTTACTGAGGAAAGATCATGTGCTTAGGTTGAGTAACCAGGTAGGAATTAATATATTGTAAATTGTCATCATTATTCCTACATGTGCCATTAAAGAGGAAACACAGACCAGGGAGACAGAATAAGGACAAAAAGACTTATCTGTAAGCAGCTTTTCCGGACAAATATGAGATATTTCATTTTGGTAATATAAAATCAAAATACAGATTAAACAGTTTAGTTAACCAAATTCTATTTTTCACTCTCTGAAACTTTTTTTTTATAATGTAGATATCTGTATTTTTTCTATAAACAGAGTAACCTTTTAAAAATCATGTGTTCCTTTGCAAAATAAAACTTTTATTTTGTGCAACAGATCGTAATCCTGCTAGCTATAAATAAGTTTAAAAACTGATGAGACTTCTAGACTTTTTTTTTACTCACAGTTTCCATTTATAGAATTGTGGTTGAATTTGATAACTAATGGGACTTTTTAAAGCACTAAGTTTTATATTTTCAAGTAAGAATATTAAAAGCGAGGAAGTGCAAGAATAAATTATACTTCTAAAGCTAAAACTTCTAATGCAAAGTAGTTGTATGGTGTATTGACACTGATACGGTAGAAATGCCACTAGAATAATAGAAATGGATCCTACAGTAGGTTTTACCATTAGTTAAAGAAGTTGCATTTGTTGATTTTAAGCAGTCTTCTCCAGCCTTTTATAAGTCTCAAGAAATTCCTCCCATCAACGTCTGTATTAGAGCTAAATTTGTCCAATATTAAAAACTCACAGTAGGCAAACTTTCAGCAAAAACATCATTCAACTACCCGGAAAGGCCTAATAGTTCAATATGTACCAAATACTTCCTTCCAAATACTACTACTGTACAAGAAAAAAGTGTTGTTTTTTTTTTCTTACTGATTAAAATACATTTTGCATTCTACAAGAGTTGTTGAATACATACATGATCCTTAGGAGCATTGTTTCTGCAATATCTTTTTATTCATCTAAAAATCTTACATTTATGGTATGTTAACAAATTTGATAATGATGTTGTCTTTGTGTGTGGCCATCCCTGTTGAAAATAAATTATCAGTCATTTAAGAATAGAATAATTAATAATAGAATAATATAATAATAGAATCACGACAATATCCTAGTTTTCAGGGTGCTAAGAATAGGGAAAAAAAGCACAAAGACCGGCTATTATTTATTGTAAGTTACATACATATGATCTCAAAACATGATGTGCAGGATAATTTTTGCATGACATATCATGGGACAGACAAGGATACATACAAAAATGATAGAAAATATATTCATACTGTGGTAGCCTTAAAAAGAAAATTGGATTTTCTCATCGTATTTTTTTCTAGTGGTAAAAGAAGTCACTGCTTATTGTAGATCTTTTTCTTCTCCTTACTGTACAAATAAATGTCTTTCCTATATTCAGTTTCCTATTATTCATAGCAGTGATGTTATGTCATACACTGAGGTTTAACAACAGGGCAGGCAGCAGCAATATTGTTTGCCATCTCTTCTGGTTTGGTCACTGAGTAGGTACTACAGATTGGACTCACAGATAATAGCACCATCACAAATTACAAGGAGAAAGGCTAGGAGAAAGTTGTTCCATGATCAACTGTTGTCTACCTATTTCTGAGCTTAGCTGTTCAGTTGACTCGTTCTGTCTCCGCTTTACAAGTCACTGTATCGCTGCTTCTCCTTGTGAAGAACCAAGATCCGACAGATTCACTTTCACTAGTTGGACACTGTCTGTGAACTTCTAGGAGACCTTCTGAGCTTGAACAATGTTTGGATTTTCTAGTAGCTCATCTAATCTGATCACAGTGTGTTTGGTTGGGAAAGTCTTTATAAGTAGGAACACACTGGAAATAAAATAAAAAATAACAATCAAATATCATATCTGAAATTTTAGTGACGGGCATGATATTTCTAAATGGAAAAATCCTTTAGTTTTAATGAAATGTGTATTTTTTAGAACATAGCCCAATAAATTCTCTTTAAACCCTTTCTTACTTAATGAAGACAACAAAAATGTAAATGTAACATACAAATCCTATTTTTTTTAACTATGGTTCATGGCTGAATTTTAATGGGAAGTATATATAATTCTGTCATTAAGGGCTGGAGATTATCCAAGAGTATATTTTTCATAATAACAAGTGATAAAGTGTTTAAATGGACATGACTTCCAATGTTGGTTGGAGTACTGTAGTTTCTCCATATATTATTCACAGCCTTATCATTAGAGTTGTCCTTAGAAATATTTTTTTTCATACTTGATTTTTAATTGCAATGGATTTTGCTCTGATATCAGATGTTTGGGTTTATCATATCGGGTACAATATTGGTAAGAACAGATGTAGTTTACATTCAAGGTAGTATCAGATTTTGCAAAGCACATAATAAATCACTCCTGTGAAATGGAGATTACGTAATAAAATATTAATTAGTAGCTTACTGTAATATTAATATTAATGTTTTAATGTAGGATTATGTGCACAGTGATATGCCTGTAGGCAAGAACAAATACTTTACATGTAAATTAAATAATGAAAAAAATGGTTTTAAAAAATAAAGTAACTGACAATAACAAATATTTGGTTTACTGGCATTAAATATAACTTCAGTGTGAATAAACATTTGAGAATACTTGTTATTGATAGCAACTTAACATAAGTGTAAATATAACTTTAAATTATAATTAACCGTTGTCATAATTTTTTCTTAATATATTTATTCCACAGTATTTTTTTAACTCAGCATATTTCCAAGGAAGTTGATAAATTAATGCTTTAAATAAATGGTTTGCTGTACTTCAGAAATCATTGACTTCGATTAGCAAAGTCGATAAATACCATCTACTTGTATTATTGAGGGCTGTAACAAATACGAAGATCACATCATATTATGAAAACCAGGAGATTTTGGGATGCTTGTTCTCGAATTGGTAGTGAAGATGGGGACACTGTAGGACTGTCAGCTGAGATGACCTGTCATTTGGAGAGTGAGCTGTTTTGGTAGCCGGATGGTGAGAGCCTTACACTAAGTACAGAGCATTTCACAGTCGAGAGAAGCAGGAGGGAAACTGCTGTGGAAATACTTGCTGTAGGACATTCTTGGTATTTTTATTGTCTAAAGGAGATACAGGTGTTTGTCATTCAGAATGGTGTAGAAGGATCTGGAAGGTAGGAGGATGACTAAGGGTGTTTAATTAGGGATGAAAAGAAAACTGTTGATTATGATGCATAGGCAGGTATGCCTACCTTGTTTGCTTCCTTATTTCCTTTGATCAATAGCTGACCATCGTGCATTCCTCCCTGCAATTCCTACCAGCAGCTGACCTCTGCGTTACAAATGTACTGAGAAACTTCTTTTTTAAGAGGTACTCAAAAAATGTTTATACAGTGCCGAACTGCAGATACGGGGACATTTCAAACTGCATTAAATCATGCCTCAATATTGCCTGTATTCTGTTGCATGTTACAATGTGTAACACTTAAATCAACAAAATGAAACTGTAGGTCCAAAATTGGAGAAGACTGACATATTGCTAGACAATTATAAAAGATTAAATGGCCAAAGAAAGGAGTAGACCCCAGAAATACTGCAGGCTGACATTTGGCAAGCTAAATTACTTTATATCTTGAAATATGTAGGCAGTTTTGAAACACAGGTAATTAAAATCTTCATTTAAATTAACCCCCAAGCAACTTGTCCCATACATACGTGAACAAATTATAGACTATCATTAGTAAGTATTCTGAAAAAAACTAAGTACAGTATTTGTTTATATTGAAAAATAGATCATCTTACAACTAATAAAATCAGTTGCCAATGTGGACAACCATGCAAAGCACAGTTAGATTCAATGCAAAAACCCCAAAATTTAAGATCTTTCTGTATTATTTTAATAGCTATGAATAACAAAATTAGTGTTCAGTCTTTTATGGTTTATTATAGTTCTTCTTGGCATCATAATTTTTCATCTGAGACGTTAACTCATCTTTTAGAAAAAAATCACATGTATTTAATTGCCTGGAGACATAAAGAATTTATATATAAATATATACACACGCATATGTATTTATTTTTTTAGGAAAAGGAGGATGACAAATCAGACACATCAAGCTCTCAACAACAGAAAAGTCCACAAGGTCTGAGTGACACCGGGTATTCTTCTGATGGGATATCAAGTTCACTTGGTGAAATTCCAAGTCATATCACCAGTGATGAAAAGGATTTACTCAGAGAATCTAGTAAAAAATACACTATTTCACAAGAAAGTCCACCAAGTCCCTCAGATCTAGCTAAATTGGAAAGTACTGTCCTGTCTATTTTGGAAGCTCAAGCAAGTACACTTTCTGATGAAAAATCTGCAAAAAGCACAGAGCTTTCTGAAACTTATGGTGAACAGACAAAGGATCAACATAAAACAAAGCCTTTGCCAGTCACTCCAGAATCTTACAGTTCAGATGAGGAAGACTTAGAAGCTACTCAAGAAGGTGAAGGAACCACTGTAGAAGATGTCAAAGGAAGTGCTTCCTCCCAGGCAGACTACAAGGAAGAAGAGGAAGGAGATGACATATCGGCACGAAGACAACGCTATGATTCTGTGGAAGACAGCAGTGAGAGTGAAAACTCACCTGTCCCAAGGAGAAAAAGAAGAACTAGTGTTGGTTCTTCAAGCAGTGATGAGTACAAACGAGATGACAGTCAAGGATCAGGTGATGAGGAAGACTTCATTAGAAAACAGATTATAGAGATGAGTGCTGATGAAGACGCCTCAGGTTCTGAAGATGATGAATTCATAAGAAATCAACTCAAAGAGATCAGTGTAACTGAAAGCCAAAAGAAGGATGAAGTGAAAAGCAAAGCCAAAGGAACAGCTGGAAAACATAGAAGAATGGCACGGAAAAGTAGTGCAGGCTATGATGAGGATGCAGGAAGACGACATTCATGGCATGATGATGATGATGAGACTTTTGATGAAAGCCCAGAGCCAAAATACAGGGAAACTAAAAGTCAAGACAGCGAAGAACTTGCAGTAACTGGAGGAGGAGGCCTTCGGCGTTTCAAAACAATAGAATTAAATAGCACAATAACAAATAAATATTCTGAAGCATCTGAACAACAGAAAGGTATTTTATATTTTGATGAAGAGCCTGAGCTAGAGATGGAAAGTCTTACAGATTCACCAGAAGATAGATCTAGAGGAGAAGGGTCTTCTAGTTTACATGCTTCTAGTTTCACACCAGGTACATCTCCCACTTCAGTGTCATCACTTGATGAAGATAGTGACAGCAGTCCTAGTCACAAAAAATTGGGAGGGGAGAGCAAACAACAGCGCAAAGCTAGGCACCGGTCACATGGTCCTCTTCTTCCAACTATTGAAGATTCTTCAGAAGAAGAAGAACTACGGGAAGAGGAAGAACTGCTAAAGGAACAAGAGAAACAGCGTGAACTAGAACAGCAACAAAGAAAAAGTTCTAGCAAAAAATCTAAAAAGGACAAGGATGAACTAAGAGCTCAGAGAAGAAGGGAACGTCCAAAGACTCCACCAAGTAATCTTTCTCCCATTGAAGATGCATCTCCAACAGAAGAATTACGACAGGCAGCAGAAATGGAAGAACTGCACAGATCTTCCTGTTCTGAATATTCACCTAGTATTGAGTCAGATCCTGAAGGATTTGAAATCAGCCCAGAAAAAATAATAGAAGTACAAAAAGTTTACAAATTGCCTACTGCTGTCTCTCTATACTCACCAACAGATGAACAACCAGTCGGCCTCCCAAAAGAAGAAAGTGGTCAAAAGACACTGAAAAGTGCCGAAGAGGTATATGAGGAGATGATGCATAAGACCCATAAGTCCAAGCCGTTTCAAATTGCAAATGAAAAAGATGAAGTATTTGAAAAAGAATCTTTATATGGTGGAATGCTAATAGAGGATTATATTTACGAATCTTTAGTAGAGGATACTTACAATGGAACTATTGATACTAATCTTGTATTGAGACAAGATGAGAGCAATGAATATATACAACAGAGAGGAAAAGATAAAAAAATAAGAGCTTCAGAACAGATCTATGAAGAACCACAGAAAATGACTGATCTGCAGAAAGACTACTATAGTGTTGAGACTTTACACTCCATTGTGCCTCAAGAAGATATTGTTTCTAGTTCTTACATTATCCCAGAAAGTCATGAAATAGTTGTATTAGACAGCACAGTAAGTTCCACCACTGAGGAAAAGCAGTTGTTAGATGCAGAAGCTGCTTATGAAGAGCTTATGAAGAGACAGAGAATGCAGCTGACCCCCGGGTCCAGTCCAACACAACCAACTTCAGGTTTCATTCCCACATCTGATACAAAGGTATCTAGTGCTGGAGAAATAGCGGATAGCACATCTTTAACATCAAGCACTACTTCAGCAATCTCAGATGTCAGTAGCACAGCACTTTCTATTCCAGATGTTAAAATAACACAGCATTTTACAGCAGAGGAAATTGAAGATGAATACTTGACAGATTATGCCAGAGAAATTCAAGAAATAATTTCTCATGAAACATCAATGTTGACGTACTCTGAGACATCAGAAAGTGCTGCATCAGTTTTACCTTCTGATACAGCTTCCTTAACATCATCTACATCTTCGGTTTGTACCACAGACAGTTCATCACCTATAGATAGTGCAACCACAGGTTATGTAGATACAGCCGATGCTGTAGGTAAACTAGCAGATTCTGAAGGTGTCAGGAGAATACCCCAAGTTCCCTTAACATCTACAAAAGAGTACTCTGAAGTGAGCATGCCTTATGGACCTATTGCCGGAGCCACTAAAAAGCCATCTATAGCACCAGATATAGAAAGTGTGGATCAAGCTGCAGTTTGTTTGCCTGAAACTGCACCTTCAGTAGTGGCAACTACAGTTATAAAACCCAAGCAATATGCAACTGATACCATTACTTTTGACACCTCCAAAGCAGAAAAGGAAGCAGATAGAAAAATGAAAAGTACAGTAGAGGCTGGCATTGTCAAAATTCATCATGAAGATTCACACAAAGAATTGGGTTTTGATATGACAAGGATTAATTTGACTAGTGCTACATCTGAGCAACCACCTCTATGTGTAGCATCAGTACCAGTTACAGAGCCTGCATCAGAAACATCTTCTGTACCCACTCCCAGTGCTGTAAGTAAAACCAGCATGGTTTCTGTGCCTTCCTCAGCTGCTGCTGTAACATCCAAAGTATTCTCGCTTTTTAGAAGCTCTTCTTTGGATTCTCCTGCACAACCTTCTCCACCCCCACCTCCTCCTCCTCCACCACCTCCTCCACCACCATTACCTCCACCTATTTTACCCAAGCCAGCCATTTATCCCAAAAAGAAGTCACAGATTAAGACTCCAGCAGCAACAGCTCCCACAGTGGTACCTTCAGTCGCAAGTGTTACAACACTAGAGTCCACAGTTGTATTAAAGAATCATGTGATACCTATTACAAAAACATACACCCCAACACCACCTCCTGTACCACCCAAACCGTCCTCTATTCCAGCAGGGCTTGTTTTCAGTCACAGGCCTGCTGAAGTAACTAAACCTCCAATTGCTCCTAAACCAGCAGTTCCTCCGCTCCCAATAACTGTTCATAAGCCAGCAGAAACGCAGCCCAAACCAATAGGTCTGTCATTGACTTCAAGCATGACTCTGAATTTGGTCTCTGCAGCGGAATACAAAATAACATCGCCTACTTCCCCTTTGTCTCCACACTCTAACAAATCTTCACCAAGGTTGACAAAACCCTCACAGGAAACCTATGTTGTCATCACATTGCCATCTGAGCCTGGAACTCCCACAGAAGCTATAACTAGTCAGGCTGTTACCAGCTGGCCTTTAGAAGCACCTTCTAAAGAACAGATTCCCCAGCCTATGCAAGCAATTTTTACTCCATCCATAAAAACTATGGAAATTCAAAGTATGGCAGATCAGAGTATGTATATTTCAGGTGCTTTGCAAACTATTCCTGTCACAACACAATCAACTTTTGAAAAAGTACCTGTTTCAAAATCAGAAGTGGCAACAACAGAGGTAACCAAGACCACAGTGTCTGTGGTTAAGGGCCCAGTGCCTGGTTTTGGTTTAGGTAGTGTCGCTATTACTATACCTCCAGAGCCACTACATATAGCAGATCAACCCAGGTATAGAGAGAATGGAAGATTCCA
Organism: Phaethon lepturus; assembly: GCF_000687285.1. Classification (NCBI taxonomy): domain Eukaryota; kingdom Metazoa; phylum Chordata; class Aves; order Phaethontiformes; family Phaethontidae; genus Phaethon; species Phaethon lepturus. Next base: position 25,329 of record NW_010545303.1, read on the forward strand.
TCCTTTGGGTGATGTCATAGATCTTCGCACTTTAACTAAGATGGATATTGAAATGAGAGACAGCTGTATGGATCTGTCTGCGGTTTCCATGGACGTGAGAAGGCAAACGCCAGCAAGTGATACATGTGGGCGGCCAGCAAGTACTGTCCAGCCAGCTATAATAAATCTTAGCACTGCATGTGTTGCGGATCCTTCTCTGTCTGTAGTCCCTGAGACAATAACTGTGATGACCTGCACTGCCACTCTAAGCTACACTGCCAGTACAGACAGCCTGGTGGATCTGGGACACGCGATGACAACACCACTTCAGCTAACAACATCAAAACATTTTGAGCCTGCATACAGAGTATCAGGCAGCCAAGGATTCTCTGCAGGTAGAGATGAAGTGCCAATAAATTTATCCCTAGGTACTTCAACACATGCAGTGACATGGGCTACTACAAAGCCTGTTACTGTACCACCTGTTGGTGTTACAAATGGTTGGACTGATGTCTCCACTTCTCAGGAGCCGATGGAGACTGGAGCTGTTGACCTTAGCACTACAAAATCTCACAGAACAGTAGTAACAATGGATGAAACTACGTCAGGTATCATGACAGCAGTCATAGAAGATGATGAAAAACCTGTGGATCTGACTGCTGGGAGAAGAGCTGTCTGCTGTGATATGGTTTATAAATTGCCATTTGGTAGGAGCTGTACAGGACAGCAGCCTCCAACTACGCTTCCTGAAGATCGCTTTGGTTACAGAGATGACCATTATCAGTATGATCGTTCAGGGCCATATGGCTACCGAGGAATGGGAGGTATGAAACCATCTATGTCTGACACAAATTTATCGGAAGTTGGACTGTTTGCATACAAAAGCAAGAATAGCTTTGATTATCGAGTTGGGGCGACTGATGCAGCAGTAGATCTTACTTCTGGAAGAGTTACTACAGGTCAGTATGACACAGCAGCAGATCTTTCTTTGAAATATAATTTTGATGTTCCTCACCTCATTTCAGGATGATTTTTTATTATTTTTCCCTTCCTTCTGTTGTTTTGTTTTCTTTTGGACAGTATGGCAAATTATTCTGGATTACACATGTTTTTCATTTCTTCATTTTACATATGTGTTTTGCACAGAGGTGCCTGCATGTGCCTGCATGTTCAGAAATACTGTTTCCTTCACATCTAAAGTAGATCATTAACCTGAAGATTTGCATGCAGTTTCCCCTTTCCATTTAATTCATCAAGATGGGATGACTTTCAGAATCCACAAAGCAGCATTCTTTTGTGGGACTGGACTGTAACTTTGCCCTGTAATTTCAGGTGAGGTTATGGATTACTCAAGCAAGACCACTGGTCCTTACCCAGAGACTCGGCAGGTGATTTCTGACATCGGGCTCAGTACACCACAGTATTCCCAAGCAAGAATGGTATCAACTCTGGGTTCCCAGTTTGGTGTTGGAAGTGTTTTAAGATCATCCAATGGTGTTGTTTATTCTTCAGTAGCGACTCCAATCCCATCCACATTTGCCATCACTACACAACCTGGTTCTATTTTCAGCACAAGTGTCAGAGATTTACCTACCCTCCAAACAATTGACTCGGTGCCCTCTTTATCAACTTTGCAACAGAATCAACCACTCCCAAGATCATACAGTTTCTTGACAACAGTGGCAGCTGAAAAAGATAGTGCAATTACTGCCATTGATATGGAGACAGGATTACCACCTCTTACTATAGAAACTATTCCCTCTGAGCCAACCAACTTGATACCTGCTTTAACTACAGCATCAGAAGTTTACGCAGATGTAATTGAAGATGAGGTTGCCCTACTCGTTGCCCCTGAAGAAGGCAAACAGCAGCAACTTGATTTGGAGCGTGAACTTCTTGAGCTTGAGAAAATTAAGCAGCAGCGCTTTGCAGAAGAGCTGGAATGGGAACGTCAGGAAATTCAAAGATTTAGGGAACAAGAAAAGTTTATGGTGCAAAAAAAGCTTGAGGAGTTGCAATCCATGAAACATCATCTCTTATTTCAGCAAGAAGAGGAACGACAAGCTCAGTTTATGATGAGGCAAGAGACATTAGCTCAGCAGCAGTTGCAGCTTGAACAATTCCAACAACTTCAACAACAGCTCCACCAACAGTTAGAGGAGCAAAAAATTCGTCAAATATATCAATATGGTTATGACCCTTCAGGAACTGGCTCACCACAAACTACCACAGATCAAACACTTTTGGAAGGACAGTATACAACCACAGAAAATGGCCAGTTTTGGCCTACTGATGATGCAACCACTACGGCTTCAGGAGTGCTGGGTATTGAAATTCCACAAAGCCAAACATGGTATACAGTTCAGTCTGATGGCATTACCCAGTACATACCTAGGTCTGGCATCCTGAGCTCTGTTTCAGAAATGTCTCTTAAGGATATTGATGTTAGAGAGGAAAAGCAACTGAAAAAGAGAAGTTCTATGCCAAAATTACGTGGTCCATATGAGGAGCTTGAGGAGACCGTGGAAGAGCAGCCTCGGTGCTTCAAAAAGATAGTGGACAGTGGAGTGCAAACTGATGATGAAGACGGAGCAGACAGAGGTTACACAAACAGGAGACGGAGAACTAAGAAGAGTGTTGATACGAGTGTTCAGACAGATGATGAAGATCAAGATGAATGGGATCTTTCTAGCAGATCCAGAAGGAAACCTCGTGTAGGGAAATACAGCGAGAGTACCACTGAGGCAGACAAAGCTAAACAATTCTCCAAAGTATCTAATATTGCAGTTCAGACAGTGGCAGAGATTTCAGTACAAACAGAACCTGTAGGAACAATAAGAACACCTTCAATCAGGGCCCGACTGGATGCTAAGGTTGAAATCATAAAGCACATTTCAGCTCCAGAAAAGACATATAAAGGAGAAAGTTTGGCATGTCAAACAGAGACAGAGGCAGATACTCAAAGTCCCCAATATCTGTCAGCTTCCTCTCCTCAGAAAGATAAGAAACGCCCAACACCACTAGAGATAGGATACTCATCTCACCTGCGTCCAGACTCCACATTGCAGGTAGTCCCTTCCCCTCCCAAATCTCCCAAAGTTCTCTATTCACCCATTTCACCTGTTTCACCAAGCAAAGTTATAGAGTCAGCATTTGTACCCTATGAAAAACCCATCACTGATGACATCAGCCCTCAGAAGATGCTGCATGCTGACATTGCCAAGGTTCCTCCATCAAGCCCAAAGGCAGCAAAGATGATGCAACGCTCTATTTCTGATCCTAAACCCCTGAGTCCCACAGCGGAAGACAGTTCAAGAGCTCAGTTTCAGTACACTGAGGGTTTCATGGTAAGAAGTATTTGCTTTCTTTTTTTGTTTTTGTTTTCTGTTTTTTTAATATGCAGTTCTGTAGTTATCAGTACAGCATGAGGGTTGACACACTCATTTGCAATATCTGTGCATGTAGTCTTTTTGCACACCTTGCTGAAAAGTCCCAAGGAATGTCTGCTGATAAAGCAGTGGTTGTTTGCTTCATTGCTTTGACTGGAAATAGAGGAATCCATATTACAGTATTACTAAGATTCAGAAAAAAACACAACAAATTCTTGTTCAGAATTTGGAAAGCACTTTATGTTTGACATGGCAACTAATTGCCAATAAAGTGATTACTGCCAATGCTTCAGAAAAATAAAAGATTTTCTTTCTAATCATACAACTTGTGGCACATACAGCTCTTGTGGCACAGTCTGTAGTGGATTTACCTTGAAATTACTGCATGTGCCTTCTGAGAGCCAGCTGACACCAGATTTATAATAACCTTAGCTGTCCTTTTTGACCCTTGCGGGGTTTCCTGGCCACTTGTGATTCTGTGGGTAATCATCTGTCTCAATGTGTACATCTTCTCTCTCTCCTAGACCAAAGGGTCTCATACCACAAATCTGATTTTGTTTGTTTGTTTTGGATAAAGAGGATTATCAAGAAGTTGTCCAAGTGTTGAGGGCTGTTTCTTATGGGGTCAGAGGAGGTAATTTTGAATACGGCTGACATCATCAGGATTAATTTTTTTTCATTTCTGCGGTATTCCTTTTCCTTGAGAATTAAGATTTCTGATTTGGGAGTCAGTCATTTATTTATGAATAAGAGGAAGACGTCTTGACTAAAATAATATCCTTACAATTTAACATATTCTTGGCTGTCCTTTTGTCCCAGTCCATTCCCTTCTGTCACTTGCAGGGTTAGTATCTTATTTGTGAGAGCTCTAGAAGAGTTGCCATTTGAGTTCTTTTAGGTTTATTTGTCTTTATGTTTATTATGTTTAATTTTTATCTTTTATGTTGTTATCTGTGAATACATGAGTAATTAGTACAGGCTGGATAGAATAAAGAGGGCTTGTTCTCTATGTTCTATAATTTGTGGTGGCTTTCAAATGCAGGATTATCTGGTTATACCCTCCAAGGCTCCCAATGTAAGCAGTTTCTGCAGCTTCACATATTTGTACGGATATTAAATGCTTCCTACGCTGGTACCGCTTGGAAAAAAATACGTGGAAGTTTGAAGGGAAAACTGTAGTCATGGCACTGGCACTCCGTATCAACACCATTCCCTAATGCAGCATTAGCACAGGGGAGGAAACTGTAGCATGAACACTAAAATTTCATGTAGGGGGTTTAGAACAGCATCCTGAAGAACATTGCTCACGAGTTAGAAAGTGTTGGGTTCTACTAGATGTTGGAGAGTGGGCATAATATTGTAAAATAACTGTCAGTGTAGTGAATCTATTACTGAGGACAGATTATTCAGTTCACTTCTTTCATAGATACATATATATTTGATATGAATTGTATGCTTTGTGTGATGGATGATAAATTCTATAAACAGCTGATTGTTTAAAGGCCTTTACAGTAGAGCTTGAACACATACATTATTCATTAATGAGACGTGGAAACAAAGGCCTTGTACATAATTGTTTATTTTTCACCCCCATGTTTATTACCATTTTGCCTTGGGCTCAAACAGTAATGAGCTATATTGTTCTTATTAGCATGCACCCATCAAGCAGCAAATAGTCCATGTCTCAAAGTACTTATAGTCTAAATAAATGAGGTGGACATTTTTTATGGATCATGAGGTGCAAGTAGACAAATGCAAGGAAAGTAAAAAACTTCCATGGATGTAAAGGGGGCTGCACTGTGTCAGTGCACTGCGGCATATGGTGAGGAAGCTGCTCTGTAAAACCCCCCATGACCATCGTGGCTGCTTCCAGCTCTGATGTTCTGTTAAGCATTAAGCCTGTTATACCCTCTCTTTCTGATAGATTTTTGTTAATTAAATATCTGAGGTTCAGTTAGCTTAGGCTGGGATGAGGTACATGAAATTTAAAGGAGGAAAACAGATGCCTGACAAAAAAGAAAATATTTAGAGTGACACTGGAGCACAAGTCTTATGAGGAGCGGCTGAGGGAACTGGGGTTGTTTAGTCTGGAGAAGAGGAGGCTGAGGGGAGACCTTATCGCTCTCTACAACTACCTGAAAGGGGGTTGTGGCGATGAGGGTGTTGGCCTCTTCTCCCAAGTAACTAGTGATAGGATGAGAGGAAATGGCCTCAAGTTGCGCCAGGGGAGGTTTAGATTGGATATTAGGAAAAATTTCTTCACTGAGAGGGTGGTCAGGCATTGGAACAGGCTGCCCAGGGAGGTGGTGGAGTCACCATCTCTGGAAGTGTTCAAGAAACGTGTGGATGTGACGCTTCAGGACATGGTTTAGGGGACATGGTGGCACTGGATTGATGGTTGGACTTGATGATCTTGAAGGTCCTTTCCAACCTAGTGATTCTGTGATTCTGTGACTTACAGAAAGTAATTTAATGACCTCATCAGTGTTTGGAAACATGGGCATAAATTGCTTTTGCAATTGCTATATCAGTTTCAGTTCTTGGTTACTCATTCCAGTTATGTTGTGAAGGGAAGATGTGCAGTGTAAGATCTGAATGATCTCCTAGCTTCCATGAGACTTAGAGTATTCTCTCCAGCACGTCTGTGTTTGCTTGTACCAGATGAGAACCTGTTTTTAGGACTGTAATATCTTGGATGCACAGGCAAGAGTGGACAATGATTTCTTCTTTTGTACCTTTTGTCTCACTCAAAAGTTCTTCCAGAAAGTTAGCAAATGCACAGTGTCACTGTTGACAGTGTAAATCTTGTTGACATTTTTCAACTGTTATAGCAACGTGTCATTGTTATAACTGAGTTTAGATACAAGATTGCTTCTGTATTATCCTGCTAAGTGTGAAAGTAAGATGTTTCCTCAACTTTAAAACATTTTTGGCACTGGGATTGCTTTTACATTCTTTCATTGTGCAGTGTCCACAACAGCTAAAGTCCTTGTCTGTTAATTCTCTGTGTAACCTTTTAGTGCCTCCTGACTGGAGAGTTCTTAATTGCCTAATTATAAAAAGGGAAAGGTAGAAGGGACCATTTATGTCATTCAAAACAATGAAGACCAATGCAGAAAAACTTGTGAAACAGCTCACTGTGGAAAAGAAAATTTACTAGAGCTGAACATAAAAGAATAAAATAGAAATGAAAGACTGATCTTCCACTACCTGAGGGAAATGGAGTGTATATATGAATATTTTTTGCATGGATGAATATCCCATCTCTTTTCTAACAGTTCTTGTCTCAGGGTTATGTCTTTGTCTGAATTCATATACATTGCAGGTGAAAAAGGTGTTCATGTGTTCATGTATATGTTTTTCAGTCTTCTTTTTATGACAGTTTATCAAAAAAGTCGATCCTTATGCAGTCAGTGGGACTAAAAGGGTAAGAATAAAATTAGTCTCTTTCTAAGGGTTACAATTAAATGATACGTTGTCCTTCAGGCAATGCACTTTCATCATTCATGCACTTCTTCCATTGAAAAATATATTTATTACAACATTTCAAGAAAAAGGATTATAGAGACTAAGAGGATTAAATTATGTCTCTATGTTTTAGAACTGCTGCTTTAAATATAATTTTATTCTTTAATGCACCTTTTATAGGAAGTTATTACAATGTTTTATCTAATCTAGTATAAGTGAAAGGCTGAAAAATAACATGACAGCTAATCACATAATAATAACTATCTAGAAATATTTCTTTCAGTGATGGAACATTTAATTTTCAGATAATAAGTTATATGTTTACATTACATTTTCATTTACTGTCTATCGTAGTCATTGCCTCTATATGAACACTTGAATGAACGTAGGTGGTGGCTTCCTATTAATCCAAAGTAGAAGTATTGCTTTCCATTATGTTCCCTTTGGTAGTTCTTACGTGCTGTACATTTCTATGACATATATTAGTAATCAAGTGTAGCTGTGTCAAGGAAAAATTGTGACCTATAGGTTGTCAGCACCAAAAAGAGTTGTAGAAGCCACCCATTTGAAATAGACACTTTGCAAAGATACCTGATTTTCCTGTTTTGTGAGCTTTGTGCCACTTGAGCTTCCAGTGGCAATGAGCTCCCCAACACTGACTTTGATAGACTGTCCTGCAGCCCAGTGTGGTAGGATTCCACAGACTGCGAAGCCATAGCAGTGGTTTCCATGAGAGCATCAGGAAGTGTTAGAGTTTGGAAGTAGAGACTGAAATTCATCTGTTCAACAGCAACAAAAAATTGTGAGCGCTTGTCTAGTTTAATAAAGAAATAGCTTTACAGCAGTGCATCACAGGATCAAGTTAACACGCCAGTCACAGTCAACTTCGATGCTTGTACACATTGCATACGTGTAATCAAAGATTGTCTTACTTTTGCCTTTGGATGCAAAATGCCTGCTCAACTAAACTGAAACAAATTGCAAAAGATCTTGCACGTGAACTATCCCACACATATAACATCTACAGCTAAGCAGTGCATAAAGACTCAGCAGAAGTGTTTGTATTCATGAAACTAATGCAAAGACACATCTGTCAGCAGGCTGTCAGCATCAGGGTAGAAACTGTACATTTAAGCTTCAACACTTAGAACAAATTCTATCAATCTGTTTATTAAGATAGGTAACAGATTTTTCTCAAATTTTTCATCTGATGTGAGTTGCTGTAATTGTAAAACAAATATAATTTAAATCTGTATACTATAGTAAAAAATATAATGATTTCAAGCAAAATCCCAAAACATTGTTTCTTTATTTAGGTAAGAATTGTAGGACTTAATCTATTACTGTAGTAAGAGCAGAAGTGTTTTTATACTAATTTTAAAAGTGTGAATTTCCTTAAATGACATAAATTTAACAGTAGTTAAAACAAAGCACATGAATCTGTGTTTTATCTTCTATGGTGTTCTGAAGTTTTCAACTTTAAAGCTGAAGGTTAGGACTTCAGTGATTTGGGCTGTCCTTTGCAGTGTCAGATGTGCTGTACATCTGGGCACTGAAGAGGACAAACAGGGTAGTAGCTCCCAGTAGAATTAAAAACTTCCAGATATCATATTGATGATGTTTTGCTTGTTTATTCAGGACTAAGCTGATCACCAGACTTGTACGACAGCAAGGAATGTTCTGCTTGGGTAATGAATAGAGGGACAGAGTCGGGATAATGACCTGGCTTGGGGTTAGGTATTCCTGTTTATCTTCATCAGAAGCAGGGAGTAGGTTTTTTTTCTTAGTGTCATGCCAGGATTTCAGGTAGCAGATTTCTGCTATTGTAGGAGCAGAAGACATTGATGTTTCCCTTGGTTTCTTGTTATCTGGGCCGAATTCCAGCTGAAAGAGCTTGGTACTTTGTTATAGCTCTTATAGTTATTGTAAAATATTCAAAAGTGTTTTGTGGTCTAGAGATAGTTGGTCGCATGGTTGTAACTGCAAAAGGCTTAAGTCAGTGACTTTGTTTTCCACTTTATTCCCATGAATTGGTCCAGAAAAGGGGAATAACATTTTGTTTTCTGTAAAAGTTATATTTCAACATAAAGGAGCCATTACCTCTTGCAGAAACAGCTTCTATTTGGGTTTAAGTACAGACGGTGTTGAGTGAGGAACCGTCTTTGGTAGTATGATGTTAGAGTAACGCAGATTTGAAGCGCAAGGGTTTTTTTCCTTTGCTCCTAAGTGATGGTGGTGCTCATGGTTTAATGAAACTCTTCTTCGGCCACTGGTGACGACTGGTCCTTCCTTTTGGCCATGCATATACCAGTCTTAAAGAACAGTGCAAAAACCTGATTTGCGCGTTTCATAAGGTTTGCACGCAGTTTGTGAACTGCATATACCTGGGCCTGCCTGGCAGCATTGCCACACTTAGCAATAGACCAAGTCACCAGGTCTGATGAGGCACACAGGTTCCTGCATCCCTGGATTCCCCTGCAGCTACGTATGAGGCTGCTTCACTGCTTATGGGCAGGAGATCTTATTTTCAGATTGAATTCAGGCCAGGATTCCAGAGAAGGTGTAGATGTACCCACTGAGTTACTTCTGTGCATGAATATCAAGTCACACGCTTTGCGTGTTTCAAACCAGCTCACTGAAAACTGAGTTGAAAAGAGGAACTCTCTTATATCTGGAAGAAATTCTAGACCATCTTATCCCTGTGTAAATAGTAAAATAGGATTTACCTATCTTCTGCTTTAACTGTGTGGTTTTAGCTAGATTTAAGATTACTTTTTTCACTAATGGTCTGAATTATTTACAGCTGAGAGTCCTGTTAACTTTTCAAGCTACTGTTTCCTGTGCTGTGTTTGACATCCTTTGCAATAACATTTATGTGACTCAAATGAGGCATCTTTTTTTCCATCTGTCAGATCTTCAAAACAGAAAGACTACCCCACATTTGGCCAACATACTGTATAAACATTATTTTCCAAAGCACATTTAACTGGGCCAGTCTGTCTTTCCTGATAATTTTAAATTAGTTGATTTCACACCTTCTCTATTCAACCAAGGGACATTTGTGTAATAGAAAATGATTATGGTATTCTCTCTTCTGCCTTTCAAAGGGGATGCTTAACAATCTTTTATAAAGCATGAGATTTATGACAGAGTTGACAAAGAGCCTAGGTTTTCTGTCATTTGGGCCTTTTCTCACCTGCTGTCAGCTTATCCATCTTCCTCTTAAGCCTACTCTCATATACACGTTAAAAAACCACCCCTGGCCAAAAATCCCATCCCTCACTCTTTTAGCTTCCATAAAAGACAAAGAATGAAGGTACATTAATATCTTTCCCCTCATTTCCAGCTGACTTGGTTATCTCAGTTACCCATTTTAGGAGTACTTTGAGTTTTGGGTGTAGAGAGATGCCAATATCACGGTCCCTGCTTTAACGTAATAAATACAGTGTATAAATGTATACAGCAGAACGAAGCAGGCATGGAAGAATGAGGGGCACATAATAACCAGCAAGTTTTGGCCTCCTTTAGCTCTGTTGTGCCTCAGACTTTCATCTCCTATCAAGCCATGGATTACTGTAGTTAGTCTGAATAAGTAGTAGGAGGATAACATTTCTACTAGTGTAATCGCCTGAGTGAACTCAAAAGAGAGTTTCTTTCACATGTTCTGCTGATAAGTTTGGATTCCTGCCTTTTATTCTGTCCATTCTTTTATGAGCAGCTATGACTGAAGCACAGGAAAATCATATTGTACTGAGCAAATGAAGGTACATTCTCCAAAGCGAGCAGAAGACCAGTGTCTATAAACTCTTTCCTAGCAAGGAAGCACTGACTGTGCTATGTTAGCAAGGTGTTTGGTACAGTAAAAACAGAACAGTAGGTAAAAGTAGCTGGTGGTAAAATCTCTGTGAGTATACTGTGTTGTTTTCCAAAGGGAGCCAGTCATTCGTTTGGACTGGTTTTCCCTGCTGGGATTTGAGCACATTTGAGGTACACTTAGGACAGAGCTTCCTATTTAGTTTTCTCCAGAAGGAATCTAGTTTGTGTGCATGAAAACCTCCCTGCAAACTGTAGCAGTGTGCACTAACTAGAGAAAACCAATTTGTTCTTGTCAAAGTAGTCCAAACTTCATCTCGTTAAAAAATGCAAGCTTTATTTCCAACACTTTCTCCCATCATTTTATTGAAATATTCTTATGTTTGTAAAATATTGTCTTAATCGGCCAAATGTGATTAAATGTTGCTTGGAAGTGAGCCAAGACTGGCAAAAACCCATGATAGCTCATATGTCCTATATGAAGATTACTAAATAAAAACCCAGAACCACAGTACATGCAAAACTTATAAACAGATGTAATTAAATACAACAAAATATTCGGAACAGTAAAAAGATGTTCTGTATACCTCTTCATTTTCCACTGTGTGAATGGTTACATTTCCTCTGCATGTGAGGCTTCTAGGATGCTTCTTGAACAAAAAACAGTGCATTTCAAATTCTCCCTGGTTTTTGGTTTTGGGGTGAGTTTTTTTAGGAACAGTTCAGGGTATGCCAATACTGAGCTATTTATTCTGTGCAATCAATTGCTTAGAATTTGAAGGGGTGCATCTCCGTTAAATTCTGATACCTGGGCATACTTTCCCTGGAGATTAATTTATTTTTAGCACATGAGCTACTAAAAATTTCAAAACTCTACATTCTCCCCTAAAGGAAAATATGAAAAGTATCTGCAGAGCTAGATATACCCCATATGATCACCCCAAAAAGTAAAAATTAAAAAAGGATGAAATGAAGGTAGCCAGTAATCTTTGGGCTGGATTGGATTGCTCATGTATTAGTGAGCATTGGTCTTCTGAGTCAGTTGTTTCATATTAAAAATAATTCATTCAGATAAATAATTGTTCACAGTTACGAATTAAACTAGGTATAAGCATATGCTTTTAGATATTGATGCTGCAAATTCAAATTTCAGTATGAAATATTGGGGAAAATAGTACCTTCTACTGTACTGCTTTACTTTCTTGCTCCAGCACAACATTATTTATTTAAAAAATAAAATTTTTGCAATTACTATTTTTTAATTGCAGTTTACCTTCCAGCAGCCAGCTGTAAGTAGATATCTTAGGTTAAATTGGTCACTGTCAAACGGGAAGGCCATTTTAAGTGGATCAAACAAGGATTTGTCATAAGCTTAACTCTTTAATAATTCAATTGCAATTTAGACTATGGAAAAAGCACTCATATAGCATTTGCAGATCAATATAGGAAACACAATTACTTTGGAAAGCAGAATTGCAATTCAGAGCAATGTTCCAAAATCAAATTCAGTAGTGATACAGACACTACAGGTATGAAAGAAAATAAAATACTCAGAAATATATCTGTTTAGGCAATAACAGTACTGAAAATGTTCAAACAGTACTGAAAATGCTCAGGTGTAGTGGCAAAAGTTCAAACTTAGAAATATGAAGTGCTTGCATGAAAGGCAGTGGTGGTCTTGGGAAATGCTGACAACTTGTGCATGTGTAAGATAGGTTTTGTAATTGTTGTACCCTACTCACTGGTTGGTGAGACTTCAGTTATATACTACATGCCGTTTAGGTCAGCACCTCTTAAGAGTTAGAGAGTTAGAGAGGCTGAAAAAATTCAAAGTTGAACAAAATGGAAAGGATAAAATATTTAGACAACAAGACATTGGCTGAAAGGCTGAAGGATTTGGCTGTGTTGACCAAGAACGAAGACCAAAGCTGGACAAATAACAGCCTTTCACTCTGTTAAACATTATTGTAAATAGGTCAGCTACTAACCACTCTTCATGTTCAGTGGAGGAAGGAAATGGATTATGTCAGTTTGTGGCCTGGGATATTTAGTAGATATGAACAAAAACATCATAACTGCAAAAACACAAATTCCTTAGAATCAATATATATTAGTGAGACTGTGTTATAGCTGAAGATTTGGAATAACATAAAGGTATAGATAGACTACATGACTTATTTCCCTTCCAAGCCAAGAACATCTTGAGCAGTATGAGTAAAAACATTATCTTTAAAAATTGAATTCTAAAATTAAATAGAACTTTCTTTGGTGTTCATGGTTCTTCTTACACATCACTGCTGTCAGTTTGTATTGATACAGCATTTGTCACAGACTGCTCGATTAAACTAACCATCTAGAACATATAGGGCTATTTCTATAGTCTGAATGACCTCAGTGATACATTCTTCACTTAAAAGATAGGAAGCTGAGACAAAGAAAATAAATCCATAGTCAAATAGCCTAAATGCCACCTGTGTTGGTCCTTCTGTCCCTTAGCTGAAGTGGCATTTATTCCCCATTCTACTTGCCTCTCTTTACATTTCTCTTCAGAAGCCTAGAGAGGTCTAGCATCTTCCTTGACCGACACAGGGACATAGGCTACCTAGTTAACGTGCAAAAGATTGGAAAGGTCATGTTTAATACTAGATATTGGTGGTGTAAAATAACACCTGACCTGGTCACTGTAGATTCCTGTTATAGTCTGCAGTCAGAAATATTCCAAGGGAACAACAGTTCATCCACCTATTTTATATTTGTATTTCAAAATATGTTTAATCCCACCTGTTTCTCCATTGACTACAAAGAGATTCTAGATGACTGAGACTGCTTTTGTTCAGGTGAATCCCATGGTCTCTCACTCAGCCTGTCTTCTGAGTCTTGTGTTCTTTTTTCCTGCTGCTTCTCTCATTAAAACAGTGGATTATTTGCTCATGTACTAGTTTCCTTGTATCAGTTCTGCACAGCAAAAGTTATGATTCAGTTAAAGTTAGGATTATAAATTGTTTTCTAGGTGCCAAAGCTCATTTAAAAAAAAAAATTATGTTCATTTAATTCATGAAATGCCATTAAAAAAAAGTATTTCCTATAGTTTCCAGTTTCTCCCAGCATGCTTTTAAGGTGAACGGCTGCTGACAGATGGGCATCATAGTGCAGACAAACCTCTTATTTGGAGAACAAGGTTGGTTTTGTTGACACCAGTTCAGACTTTCAGAAGCTATCCTGTCAATAGTTGTCAAATGTGACCTGGAGAGACTTCCTTTATGCTTATCTTCTCAGTTCAGTTTCTCCAAATAATTTCCAGTTTTGCTACCAAGAAGGACTTGAGCACTGGTAAACTTTTTTAGGAACTCAAAAAAGTGATTTACCTGCTGCAATGTTCAGCTCAAGGAATGGGATCCGTAATGGTGTGGTAAGTGCTTACAGTCTCTGCATTTAGAACGAAGGTATGAGACAGGAATTAACAGTAGCCGGTTTGCTCAGTCCTGTGAAGCCTAAGTCAGCTATTTAGAAACTCCAAATACAGGGATGTCTGAAACGTTGTCGCAGGATACGGCTTAGACATCTCTGTGAAACTTCGATGCAGAGCCTGAAATTTCTCTCTTCGTATTCCTCCTCTCCCTCCATATGAGACTACAGAGGAAGCCTGCCTTTTGGCTCTCCTCCTCCAGAACTTCCATTTTGTACAGACTAAATTCAGGTCTTGGTTCAATTTCTGTTCACATTCTCCATCTGTCCATATCTTCTCTCTAATCTCCTTGCTAAACCCTACTTCTGTTTCCCAGCCAGTCCCTTTCTGACACCTTCTCTCATCCAGTCTAAGTGGTTTCTGTCAAAACACAGCTTTTATTATCTCACCTTACTCCCTTGGCCAGCTGTTTGCTAAGGCTGAATCCAGCTCAAGCACCGAGTGTGCCGGTGCTCTTACACTGCCTGGCAAACCTTTTCCCTGGCGTAGGATCATAAATGCCAAACAGGCTAAATGGGCTAGCCATTAACTAAAAGTAAAGGCAGGGTTTGTAATTAAATAACTATTATGGGGAAAGGCCTGAAGGAGGGCTGAATGCTGGGGATTTCCTCAGTGTATGTGAGATAAGAAGTTTAATGGTCCTGGTTTCTCTAAATCTGGGTAAGTGCTTGATTTTTAGACCGTCAGCAGTTGCCAGAGATGAAAAGATAGTCAGGAAGGATGATGGACAGGGTGAATCAGGAGAGTTATCCACTTAAAATTTAAGCCTAATACGAAGAAGATTAATTTGAGACTCAGTGTTTATTTTCAACTGCTGTGCAGCATTAATAAAACACAGTGACATAAGCCTCAGGAAATCATAAGTTAACTTGGAAGTAATATTTACTTCATAAGCTTATGGAGCACATTTTCTGTAACCTCTTTCATAGTTGTGTTTTTGCTGTATATATATGACATAAGAGGGTAACAGTGAAATAAAATTATGCATCTTGTCTGAGTTAAACTGGGAACTAATTACTGTCTTTTTCAGAAATTTTAATGTCTGGGTTAATTATATCATATTAATACTCCTTTTATGATACCTAAGTCATAAGCCGCAGCAGAAATATCATGGCCTTCTAGGAATAATGGAAAGGAATCAGTGAGTTTGTCTTTTGCTCATTTGATCAGTGATGTAGTAGTATAGTTTTATAGTAATGCCTCCAGATATTTCTTTAGGCAGTAAAAGTCAATCTTTTGACAGCAGTAGTGTAGGCTGCTCCAAGGCCTTATGTTCTTACAGCCTGTTTGAACATTGCTTGTCTGACAGAATGGTAACCCAGGCAGAGGAATCCATTTTTATCTCTTTTTTTTCTGTTTCTTCATCATTTGACCAAAGAGCTCACCAAAGAAAGCAAAGAACATAACATTTTTTGGGTTTTTACATGTATAAATAAAAAAGATGTAAAAAAGCAAATGGCTTTTCTGGACAGTATTTTGCAAATGTGATTAACAGTATTTTTCATCTCAGCAACACTGCAGTTATGGAACATTCTAGCCTACATTGAAGCTTTTATTTAATAAAAATAAATACTGCAGTCCCTACTATTTCACACATTCCACAGCATCTTGGCAGTAAATCCATCAGGATATTGGTGCCTGTATTACGTTTTGCAAACATTAACCCGCTAAACTCCTCAGCCATCACAGTGACTGAGAAAAGCATCACCAACAACACAGATTGGGAAGGCTGTGTGGAGGTCATGTAGTCCCACCTCCACCTTGAATTGGGGCTAATTTTGAAGTTAGATCAGAGGACTAGTGGATGAGGGAAAGACTGTGGACGT
>NW_010545304.1:0-11800 GCF_000687285.1 Phaethon lepturus
GGGCCTCCCTCTGCATTGCGTGCCCCGAGCGAGCAACCGGCTGCTCTGGAGGCCGCTGGCAAATCCATGCCGCCAATCAGCAGTTGCCCAATCCTAAAATGGCCCCGCGGGCAAAACTGCCGCTGACGGCACAGAAGGGACGTTGCCTGAGGAAAAACACCCGTCGCGTGCAGAAACGGGCAGCACCGGCACCTGCAGCCCCTCCGCCAGGCAGAGGCACGGTCAGCCCAGCTTTTTCCTGAAACTGGAGTGACTGTGGCTGTCTCCTCGGCTTTGGGGTGTGATCCCGTATCCCGGCGGAGCAGACGAGGAGGTAGAGGCAGCTTTTCTCCCTGGCATGCTGTGGTTCCCATGAGAAAACTCAATTGCGCATTGCCCAGCAAAACCACAAAAATGTTCACGGCGCTGCCTGCTCTCCTCCCACTCAAAATGTTTTTGCATACGCCTCTAGGCACTACAATCATGGTAATTAAAGCTGTAAAATATTATTAGTATTGCACTTCTATAGACTTTTTGTCCTAAATGCTTTATATACCATGCATCCAGCGCACCAGAAATGCAGCCATTCCTATGGAGAAAAGGAGCGGGGACGGTGCACGTCCAGACGGGAAGTCAGTTTTTCACCAGGGATGCTCGATGCAAATCCCCGCTCCTCTGCAAGAAGCTCCCAGGACACTCCTGCAGCCCCCGCAGGGCGATCCTGCGCTGGAACTCGGGCAGAGATCCTGCGCACCGGAGCTGCGCGTGCCTATCCTAGGGAAGGAGAGACTGACATCACCGCCTCGCGAGCATGCAGGTGGGTTTGCAGAGATGCTCGCAACGCTTAGCTGTGCTCCTGATGGCTGCCAGCGAACGAGGTGTAACGCAGCCCTGCCCTGGGCTGCCGAACGTATCAGGGCAGACGTCGGAGAGGGCCGAGGAGACGGTAGCCCGCGCGGTGGTGCGCACTTAGGCCAGGAAGGGTGGCCGATCTGCTCCCGGTCTGGCATCTTGCACTGGGGAAGAGGAATAGGACAAACGTGCTCTGCTGTCTCCCTTCACCAGCAGATCTGAGAATGCCGGGCAAAAAGCCAGAGGCAGCCGATGAGGCAAATTGAGACTTCCCCGGCAAAAAGCAAGGAAGCGTTTTTACAGCGTTTTTTAGCACTATCCTATCATTAAAATTTAGGTACTTTCCTGCCCAGGTACTGTTTCTGCTTGCATCCCACAGAGGACAAACCAGTGCTAAGACTGATCCCTCTCCCAAATGTCCTGACATCTGGAGGTAAAAGTGTCCTTCAGAAGATGTCCACCCTGCACAAATAGGAAGGGAGGGATGGAAGGAGTTGTGGTAATTTTATAGCTGCTTTTATGCTTTTATATTTTGATTTTGAAATGGTTGTAGTGTACTGAGACTAAGTAGGTGAAAGCAAGAAATCATAACTCTGAGGAAGTAAATACATCAGGCGGATCCAGTGATGGAGGAAGCAGAACTTCAGCTCTGAAGACAACCTCTATTTCAGACCTCCTTTCTTTCCTAAAATGCTTACAGGCTAGGGAATAAATGCCAAATTTTAAGACACTTACCTACTGTGAGGACGATCTGGTCTGATCTTCATGAGACAGGCCCTACAGTGTGCTGAAGGGCTTGTGATGAACATTCAATGTAATGCATAAAGAGCGCCCACACCCTCGCACCCAAATAAACCCACCCAACCTTCTACACATGCTTTTTCTACCACCATGCTAGGGTACCCGGGTAGATATCATTAAAATTCTGGCCAATTCCATGGAGCGATCTTGTTCCTCAAGACCTCCAAAGAACGAGAAATGGGTTCATCCACGGCACGCGCAGATTTCCAGGAGACACGTTCTGCCGCTCCTCGAGGACTGCCCGTAGCCAGCCATTGCTGTTCAGGCGGCCCTGCCCCAGCCGGCTCTGCGAGAGGGGTAACGTGCGCTGCCAGGGAAGATTTGCAAGGCTGAGCGGCGCGAGGAGGTAAAGCACGCGGTGAGCACGGGGAAGCGATAGACGTGCTGTCACCTCTACGGAGCCGAGAGCATGTCTGCGGAAGCGGCTCCTTCCTTCCCCGCTCAGCGCACAGACCTCACCGGTACAGCCTGACTCTCTCATGTTCCGTTTGATTAAACAAAAAAAGATTGGAATCACACATGGCATGGGGACACTTTCATAATATACAGAAGAAATCTGCAGATGATCAGTTCTCTATTTCCTCAGACTCCCCAGATTGCAAGATTGACGAGGAATCTGAGTAGGATATGAGTGCCACAGAATCAAAGGGAAAGAAAAAAAAAATCAGCAGCGAGTAATTATATTTAAGGAGACAAGACGGCAAGTCAGACCCAGAGGCAGCTCCAAGGCTGCCAACACAGCAGCTGGTACAGCTCCCTGAGGAGCTCCACGCAGAACATCTCCGTGGTCGGTCCCCAGCCTCCCTGACTGCCACCGGAGGAGCGGAGGAGGAGGAGGAGGAGGAGGAGGAGGAGCAGAGCCCAGGGGCGTAGGTGCCACCTCTCCCCTCGCCCCAGTCTGCCTCCTTCTAGCAGGTCACAGCTGCTAGCTGGGGTGCACCACGTGCAGAAGCACTGCTGAAAATGCATGTTGAAACGTATTTCTCAGGGAGGCTATTAATGCCTGGGAAGCAAACGCTCGAATTATCGCTGTTAATGGAGGAGAGAAAAATGCATTGCATAAACACAAATTTTATTAGCTGTCATTGAGGAGGCTACAGGGTCTAGTGGCTGGACCGTGCCTCTGGGGCCAGAGACAGCTGCACTCCCTTTCTCGCTCTCCTCTACCGATGTCAGACAAGTTTACTTCACCTTACAGCACCCCAGCTTCCCCATCTGGAAATTAGGATAATGGTTTGACTGCTTCTTCAGTGAGGCAATTCGAGATCTGCTGATGAAGAGTGCTGGGTCAGAGGCAAGGATTATTATTTAGCATCATAAATATTCATACCGTTGTGCAATGGGCAGGACTTGCTGAACAGATGGCAGGACTTGTTGGAGACCGTGCCCCAGAAAGTTTACAGTCTCCAAAACACAATACCTATAAATTCATCCAGTGCAACAAAGAACAACTATGGAGCAGGATGTACTTTTGGCAGCTACACCACCTGACTGAATGCATGGTTGGGAAGAGAGTTTTGAAGAAGAGTTTGCATGCTTGGTGCATGTAAATCAGAAAGTGGCTCCAAATGAAAAGGACAGCTCCCCCGTACACAGAAAGCTGTGCAGGGTGGGGTGGAGCGGAACTTTCGGGGCGGGGCGGGGGGAAGATGACATTTAAACTTGACAGGAGGGTGAAAACCAGGAGAACAGGGTCAGGGCCGAGTAGCAGAGGAAATTATCTCATCAACGCAGCAAGTGATATCTTCCTATTGATTTTCAAATGAATAGATTTTATGGCCAGGAGCAACTGTTTAAAATCATCATAGTCTCACCTCTTGTACCCTGAAGATCATCTAGAGTTGATCAAAGAATTTCATCAAGTCATTTGAATTAGATTAATCCTATGTAAATAAAATAGTGTGCTAATTCTCATCAGTTGGAGGATACGGATTCATCACGGACAAAGACCTGTACAAGCATACGGTTCATAAAACAAGACTTTGCTAAAACTCCTCCTTTAGTCTTCGTCGAAGCAGGCCTGAACCTGGATATGACTCCATTTTAGAGCTGTGCCTGCGTGGTATTTTAGCCATGCCCGTTTCAGTCCCTCAGGAAACACCGGTCCTGCTGCTGTCCCCGCCGGAGGCACAGACCCGAGCGATGCACGCTTCTGCAGCCCAAGGTGGGGAAGGGCTGCGCGACGGGCGGGCAAACTAGCAACTGCTTCTCTGGCCACTGTACACACCACCGCTCCGTTTCTTGCAAGGGTGAGAAAGTCCTGGTGCTCACTCTACTCTGGTGCCAGGTAAGCACTTGGGAAGAGCTGGGCAAAACACCGGATAGCTGGGAAATGCGATGGGACATGGAGCCCTGGAGGAACCGAGCATCTTCACAGGTTCAGCCTGCATCAGATGAAGAGCTTCATCTGAAAAGCACAGGGAGGAGGAACAACTGCTGAGATGTCAAAATACACCATTTCAACATTTTCAAAATAGCAGGGCTGAACTTTTTGCGTTGAAATGGCCTTTTTTTCTGATAGAAAGCACCCCAAAATGTAAAACCAGCAGCAACAAAACAAAATAAAAAATTGGGGGAAAATTACTTTTGAGAGCTCAGTATGCCGAGTACTGTGACGATGACGGAATCATGATCTTGGCTCAGACACTCTGCTTCAGTCAAATAAAAAATACAGACACAGGCACGGCAGTAGTGCTCGTGGTTTGGGACACAGTTTTACTTCTGTGCCTTTCAGCCATAAAACCAAAAAGGCCATTCTTTGCCCAGTCCTAAGCAAGAAAATACACTAACTGCGAGCATATCGAGCGGTAGGTTTGCTAGGGAAGGCTTGTACGAGACCTCTGTGAAGGGACAGGAAAGCGTCAAAGGACTTGCGACCCTCCCTGTGCGGTTGCCACCATCAGTGGCTGCCGATTGCCGCCCGTCCCGTGCCAGCCCTGGCCCTCATCCCAACCGAAGCAATCCAGCGGCCGCAACACGAGCAAACCAGGCGCCAGCGGAGGCCGCAAACCCCCAAAAGCTCAGGAGTGCCACGAGGGGGAGCGTAAAACCATCCCCTTGAGCCCCCGGGTATTGCCGAGGCATCGCTCAGGACCCTCCTTCGGGGCAAAACCGGTTTATTACTTAACTCTCGGTCTGTAAAAATAGCTGGAGCCGGCCGCAGGAAGGGATGGCGGGAGCCGGCAGCTCCGGCGTGAGCGACGGCGCGCGCGGCACTGCACCTCCGGAGTGGGAGTTTGGCTTCGCAGCCAGGCGCTCAGATCTCATCAGTAGCCCGAGGGGGTTTTCAGTTTGTAACTTTAATCTTTTAATCTGGCTCTCTCCTCGTGTGCGTGGGCGAGGAGCACGCGGTGGTGGGTTAATCCTCTGACGCCTCTCCCTCACTTGCTGCTCGCCGTGCGGTGGGCCCATGTTTAAGACATAAGATGAAAACCAAGACGGTGAGGTGGCAATGGGGCAAGGGGATCATCCCAGGGAAAGGGCTTCCAGCAAACGAGGAGGCAAGGCACCCCAAATTTCTTGAAGATAAGGCAAGTCAGGGCCAGCAACAGAGGCCTCCACTATGAGAAGGTGGAGACATGAGCACCAGACAATAATTAAAAAATTGTAACCTGGCAATAAAAATACATAGCTGCAAATGGTGGTGTGTGCTCATGGTTGAGACCAGGATGGTCCTGCCTACGCAGGCAGCCGGCAGGGCCCTCCGAAAACACCCCCAAGAGCAACATCCCAAACTCCTCACGGGAGAGCCCGGTGCACGCTCGCTCCGCAGCTTGGTACAAGCCTCTCGCCACCGCCATTTAAAGCCGAAAGGCAAAATCCTGACCTTGCAGATACCAAGGAGTTATTCACCACTTATTTTGCCCTGGTTAAGCAGGCATCTGAACCCACGCTGAAGTCCCCTAAAAAAGTAAGCTGGCTTTCAAACGCACCACGCACTTGCATCTCCTGAGCTCCGGGTGCCTTTATACGGACCCCTGTGCCTCAATGTTAGACGCGTGAATTTAAATACTCAGTGCCTCAGTTTATCCATCCCCCAATGACGGCTGAGGGTTATTCACATCGCAGCATTTTGGGAAGCCAAGCGCTTGCAAAGAAGCCCAAAGCCTACAGGTGAAAGCCTGCGGGCGAGGGGAGCAATGATTATCCCCCAGGCCCTTTTTCCAAGTAAGGAGAAGGTTCTGTGCCTTCCAGCTCCTCTCTTGGCAGTGATCTGTGTGTAGGCAGTGGTCATAATCAGGAAGTGCCTCCTCCAATTTACAGCTGGTGGTACCACCTGTGCCTCTCCAATTCCAGCCAAAACAACCACCTCCTCAAACCCACTTGTAAGGAAGGGCAGAGGATCCAGCAATGACAGCTCAGAGGGAAAAGCAAGGCTCGGGTTTAAGTGCTGACATTTTCCCTAGACGTGTACCGCTGCTTTTTATCAGTAGAGTGTTTTCTTTCTTCTTGTAAAAACAATTGCAGAGTCTGCTGAGAGAAGACGAGCCCGCCATACCGCAGCAGCGAGCAACCGGTAAGTGATGGGGCAGCCATGGGACAACAAGAAAAGGTTAAAATGTTCAGATTTACTGGGCCAATGAGGAACCAACGTATGTGCCTGTGTGGCAGCTGGAATGGAAGAAAGTGGAGTCATTACTCATCACTTCAAGTCTGTCAAGGATTTTCTTTCTGGAAGGAAAACAGCGAGTTAGTAACTGCTGGTGAGGCAGGGAACATTTCTGTACAACTGAGATGTAGCTGTGTATATGGGAGTATGTATATACACATACCTCATTGGTATTATCATTTATGTCCCCTGCGCTGGTATTTGATTGCCAGGTCCTCTCTCGCCTTTCACCTCGTCATAGTTGAAGCCATCTCCCTACTCATGGAGCATCTCAAGAACCAGTTCAGGATTAGCAGTCACTGCTTTAATCCACTCCAGACCTTGAACAGTGCTCTTTTACTTTGGGAACTGGAAACCTGAGATGATTTTGAATGTAAGAATTACATCTCCGGTCAGCCAAAACTAATACCAGAAAGGGAAGTTTTGCTCTTCGCATTGATGCAACCAACAGCAGGCTTCCCTGACCTCCATGGATGAGATAGTCTGGACAAAAAGAACAGAGGCCACCACCTTATGAGCTGGCATTCATTCTGCAGAGCTTAATTTTTCCAGATATATGTCCCTCCTGTGGTGTATGTTGTATTCCTGCTCTGGTCCTACTCACAAAACTTAGGCTGGCTTCTCTGGAGCATGCAGGGCCGAGAGGCACCGATTTTCAGATTTACTAAATGCCTGCATTTCCAGTTAATCTGGAGCTGTGGGTGCCAAAACCTCAAGAGAGTCACTTACCCTCATTGCAAAAATCATTTCAGCCTTTCTAATGACACTGGAAAAGTAATAACCTGTTGAGAAGACTTAAGGGCACTCTAAAAGCTATATGCAGAAGAAACTACAGGATCAGAATGAAAGCCAACAGTTTCTGATATCAGATAAAACTCTTCATTTCATCAGTGTTTTCTCCTTATCGTTAACCATTTCTTTTCACCCACTTTCCATAGCCTCAAAAAGTTATTTTTGAGTGACCTGTTTGCTGCAGATTTCCTGAAGAGGTCCAACCATCTACTCATCTTTGAGAAAGTACCTTGCTGCTGCCTGGTCCTGTAATTACCGCATACGAACCTAAAGCGGGCTGGTTCTCATCTTCCATTTAGATTTTTTTTTTTTTCCCCTCAATGGAAAATGAAAGCAGAAACAATCCAGCCGTACAGCTCCGCAGAGCTTTTGATCTGCAGCTTTGCCAGTCCAGTGCCATGGTGACAAGCCAGCACAGGGCAAACCCGCTGCACGATAAGCGAGAAACCTGCACTTTGCATTTCGGAGAGAGTGCTCTTCACGCGGCAAAGCAGCTGTCCAAAGGTATAAAGCGAGCGTCTTGCTGTCTTTTAAGGCAGTCCTGCCACAATGCCTACAAGTCGCTCTCCTTAGGAAAGGGGGGTTATTGGTCCTGCTAAGCTCTGTAACTCTGTCAGACGGATCCCCACCTGCTGAATCCCCACAGCATACTCCCGTCTCCTAAAACCGGGGTCGTCTTGCCAATGGGATCCAGCACAATGGGCTTTTGGACCGTGCTTGGGATGTCCTGGTGCTACTGACACACAAGTAAATCACAACTTTTCTTCCTTTAATCCACAAAGACGACTGGTCACCTCCTGTCCTTGCGTCAAAGCACACCCCTCTGAGAGCTGGAAGGACGTATCACAGCACAGAATCATCACAGCACCACTCGCTCCGACAGCTGTGACCAGTCTCATGGCCCCTCCACTGCATCTAGAGTAAGGACTCCCACCATTTTCTTCTTCTAGCTGCTTCCTTGAGGTAGAGCAGCAAATTTTGTCTTTCCCTGCTATACGACCCAGGCGGTGGTGCCTCAGAGAGCACCAGTGACAGCTCCCTGGAACAAAGACCAGCCTTGTGACCTGTCAGAAAGCAACCGGTGGCCACCACAGACAAATGAGACCTGGGGCTTAGCAACAAACAGGCAAAAGCAAAGCCTGTGGCTTGCTTTCCTCTGTGCAAGTTTGACATCAGTGAGGAAGGTCACATACAGGTATTGAACACAACTAAAATACATGCAGAACCTCTTCCAGGGGGTTTGCTAAGAAAGCAGAAAAGACATGGTCACCTTTGAGTAGTATGCAGATAGCTGCAAGGTTCACTCCAATAATCACTGTACAGGCCTTTTTGTTTTCAAAATTAGCTGCCAGCTTTTCAAAGACAGAACAATAGATGATCTTCTCGAGGTGCTGATCTATCTTAAGGTGATGACTACTAGCAGGGCTGAGAGCTTCATCTCTTACCTAACACCTCCTGTAATGAAACCCTGTTTTGAGATGCTTTGATCTTGCTAAACTTTAATGATTTGGATTAAAATTTTCCATGGCAGGTACTTACCTCGAGTAAATTTACCTTTTTTAAAAATCAATACATCTTTGTACCTGTTTTCAGAAGCCTTACATCAGCATCCTCGCTATACATGACATTAAAATTGCTGACTAGACCCACTACCTGCAGGAGCAGGGGTAAGTAGGTCTGGTGTTACTCCACAAGAAACAGAGTGCTAGAGATGTTACATGGTCAAATGTCTTTGACAACAGATTAAATTTTTGTGGGAATGAGCAATTTTACTCATTCCATAAGCCTTTTCCACATTGAGACTTATTTTTAGCATTGGCAAGACCTATCTCATTAAGTTAACACACACAAAAGATATTTTACAATAAATTAGCATCACAGTTCATCACAATGTGCGGAATTCTGCAACCATCTGAAAGCAGGACATGTTTAATTTTACATGGAAGGATGTTTCAAGGGTGTTATTGACCCTTCACACATACTGCTAGAGGGAAGATCAACGGCAGATCCTACACAGTAGTGGGGAATAAGGAAGAAGCTGAATGCCCAAAGGTCGCTGCTGCCTCCCCTTACATTGCACAGAGAAGTGGATTAGGCTGTAGATCAACCGCTACAAGATGCCAGAAGAGGACCCCGTCAGCCATGCTTGGTGAGCCCTGCTTTCTGCCCACCACGTTAGCTGAGGACCAGGATTTGGGGCTCCCTGCTGTCCATTGTATGGCTGGTGGCAATGATCTAGCTCTGAGGGACGTCACCGAAAACATTGTGTGCAATTCTAACTTGATGACTTACAGTGATTTGGGTTTCTTTTCTTTTTTTCCATTGCCTTTTCTCCAGCAGGAACTGGTTAGAGAAAGGATGAGGCGACTGTGGGAAAGAAACAATGTGTGAAAATGGGAACCTGAAAAAAGTAGCAATGAGAAGTCATTAGAAATCTCTTTAATAGTGAGAACATTTCAGGCTTGTTGAGAAGCAGAACTATTCCTCTCTGTGCCACAAGCGAAGTCACTGAACTACACTATTTGCCCTCAGTTAAAAGCCGGTGTAATTATATAGATCTCAATCATGTAAACAATGAAAAATAATTGTTTCCCCTCAATTTTTTCACAAAATACTGGCAAAACCAGCACATGGTTTTTTTCCTGTTATTTGAATTTACTTTTATTTGTGCCAAAAGTAATTTCTGACCTCCAATACCTGCTCCAAAAATGGTGACTGAAATAGAAAGCGAGACTTTCTCTCCGATTAAATGCTCTTATGGTTTATGGTCACATAAGACCCCCGCCTAGTGCTTTCTTTCAATTCCTTCTCGGTCTTTAGAAATCCTGGCCAACAAGGAACACGACCTCTGGGAAATCTGAGCACAGCGTTTCGGGGAAAAGAAACTAAAAGGAGAAGGATTTCAACAATTATTTACAGAAATAAATACAGGAAAAAAAAAAAAGTTGAAAGGCCAGCCTAGCACTTACCCCCAGATCCCAGCAGTAGTTCCAGGCAGGATTTAGTCTAGTAATAAAAATATGTAGGGGATATGGGTATCCTAACACTGCAGAAGTAGCAGCACTGGTAGAGCCGAGTTATACGGACACAGTGTCACCTCCTGCCTGCCTGCCCGGATCGCTCCGGGCACGGAGCAGGTTCTGTGGATCACAAATGGGCAATTTTGTCAGCAGAAGACTTGGGAGCAGATGAAAGCTTAGGTCCACCGTCTCCCAACATACCTGCCAGAGAAGTTGAGCTGGTACAGGGTGGGGAAATTAACTGTGCTAGATAAAGGAGTGGTATTAAAATCTCCGTTTGCCTGGAGCAGTAAAGAAACCAAGAGAAGAAATAGCAGCTCTGCAAGGGATACAGCTGCACGCCACTCCTTTTTGAGGGTGAGCTGCAATACTTTACTCTTACCTGTTGCATTCATGCCGGGGGAATTAGGAGCTGGAGGAAAACCAGGGGAGTTATTTTTTTATTTATTTTCACCAACCCATTGTGCAGCGTTCTTTATCTGTGATTTAACAGCTCTTTTACCATTCGCAACTTCTGCGATTTCAACCAGAAGGAAAAATGTGATAGGACTGCGCATGACTCACGGGTCTTGTGAAACACTCTAAAATGTCTCATCTTTCAGGCTTTTTAACCAGATTGAAGCAGAGTAAAAGCCTGAATTCTGTAAAATGGCCTGGACACTGAGCTTCAGTAAAGTATGCTTTGTGCTCTTTAAAGGCGATTTTCTTCTGAACATACAAACTGTTCTGGAAAATTTGGCAAATATCTACCTGATTAAGCCCACAAAGGTGTGTTTCTACATTCTTGGGTACATTCTTACATACCTGCACAGAGCTTCAGGCTTTTTTCTTTTTTTATTTTTCCCTCTTTAAAATCAAGGCCAAATTTTCAATCGGCAAAGTAGCTCTGCAGATCTGGGTTTAATAAGCCAACGAGAAATATTACCTGAAACTTGCATACGTGGAAACTTGCATCTGCTCTCAGCTCCGCTGCCACTCTCAGTTTTTGGGGCCAGGTTCTCAGCTGGCGTGAACCTGCACAGGGCCACCAGAAATCTGATTGTCAAAGATCACTCGCCTTTATTTTTAGTGAGAACTTGCCGTATGGCTTTTCCTTCCCACTCAGCCCCGGTCTGCTTGCGTCCTTTCTCCCGCTCCCTTACCTCATTAGTGCTTATGACAGACAGGCAAGTAATTGCTGGGATCTCCTCCACGAGAGGCAGACCAAGCACAGCTGCAAGCTCCCCGTGCCTTTCCATGCGCGTTCTTGTGGCACGGATAGTCTATCTGTTGCAACAGCGATGCTCTGTGCTCCGTCTTTTGGTGGCATCCTGCGGCGCCCGAGCCCGCTACACCCTCTCAAGTTGTCTGTCCTCTTCTCTGATCTTTCCATCCATCTCTCTGGTCACAGAAACACGAGTTTTGAGCTTTCTAGTTTCCAAACGCCTGCATTGTTCACTGCATTGCCAGCCTCAGCCGAGGGCTAGGCAGCTTTCCCTCGCACAGAGAGGCACTGTAAAGAAGGACGGACCAAAGAGGCAGCAAGAGGGAGCGGGGCATGTCCCTGGAAATTGTCCTTCAGTGTGACTTTGAAAAAGAAAACCTGCGACCGACACGGAGAGTAGTAATAGGCTACGGACTCCAAATGGTGGCATCTGAAAATCCTGACCTTTCCCACAGTGGGGAGAATTGTGCTGCTGCTCTGAGTAACTCCTCTACAAGGCTTACTAATAACAACAATTAGCAATAAATAATTAATAATAATAAT
>NW_010545305.1:0-11114 GCF_000687285.1 Phaethon lepturus
AGATGCCCTGTGAGCACTCTCAAGACCAATCTCGCTAAGATGATAGGCAATCACAGATCTTTCAATAAGCAAAGCAGGATCCAGAATCTTTGAAGACTTGGACCAACTCCCAACCCCCAACTGAAAGTCTAGGCAAATCCCCCTGTAATTCTCAGGGTGTTAATAGTAACTTGGAAAAAAAAAATTATTATTATATACCTACAGAAAATTGATACAGCCTAGTGGCTTGGGAAGAGTAGATGGAAGGTGTGATTCATATACATATTCACCTACCCATTGATAAAAAAAAAAATCTTTTAAGAAATAAAAGAAAAACCCTAAAATACCAAACTTCATATGATAAAAAAAAATAAAATCTTAATTAAATTTCTGTCAGAGGCATCTTTATCATACCTCTACCTTCTTGCAAAAAGATTGTAACAAACAATTTAGTTCAAACGTGTTGCAGTTACATTTGGAACATTACGGGCTTAATACTGTTGCCTGCACATAGGCACGTGTTACCATTTAAGATGCTCTTGGTGCCTACCTAGCCTCCAGCTGCCATCTCAGAAGGCCTTTTGTAGGTTCTGTGTCACAGCTGACAGCTCCCTGTATCAACACTGTAACAGATTAAAATAAAAAGTCAGATAGTACAGTATTCAATAAGTAAGGTTTACTCTTAGACTTGTTATCAACTTGTTTTGCTTGTAGAACCAGATCTCAGAAATTATATACTAGTCAGTAGCTTAGCTAAAAAATTCCATCCAACATCCTTATGCTTATTTTCAGATTATAAAATAATCATACAGGAAATAGTAAGATAGAGATTTTACACACCTAAACGCAATCTCTGATAATTCAGGTTTTTTTCTCATGCTAATAATAGAACTGCTTGGATTTAGCAGCAGAAGACAATTGCATGTCAGAGTGGCATAATACAAAATGAGAAACTTTTAATATCTCTGAGAAAAATGACATTATTAGCATTCATAGCAATGTACTATACTTCCATTACTTAAAAGTAGCATTTGTTTGATCCATTCAGAGAAATCCTGGATACGAAGATCTAATTCAGGGACACAATCTTATTACAGCATCTGAGATCAACAGGACTATTGCTGCCTTTCCTGCTCACCACAGGGGTTCTGGGTACAGACTGCAAGGACACATTCGTGTTTAATTATTATGAAAATGTCATGTAAAGAATGAGAAGGGACTTAAAATCACTGTACAAAGATTTAAACTGGAAGCTGGTAAGGTTTTAATAATACTCCACATGTGAATTATGCTTCCAATAATACATAAATGTATTATGAAGCTTTAGCTGGTATAGGGCAGTTTCTTATGGTTTAATGCATTTGAAGAGAGAATGGCTGTACTTTGTGGTAACAGAAAAAACAACTAAGAATCAAACTCATAGCTTAATTGACTTCGTTATAGCTGCTGTTAAGTTAAGGTAAAAGCCATGTTTAAATACTTTTTAATCAGTTTGTGAAAGTGGAGAGACAATCTTCATTACCTCACGTTTATTGGCATTCAGTAATGAAACCCCAGCCATTCACTGCAGTGCCATGAACCTTCTTGGCATGCCACTCATTTTAGCTGGACTGCAGCCCTACCGCAGTCCACCTCCAACCATCTGCCACACAGAAGTGGTGGCTCCTCCATCACCGGCCATTTCCCTTTTTACCTAGCACCGTGCCTCCAGCCTTACCTCTGTATCCCGGATATCCAACCGCGCAGATGCTATGAGCATCTACAGGAGAGGGTAGAGAGGCAGTTTCGAAGGAAGATAACACACTTGATACTTCGTGTATCAGGTGCCCGTGCCCACGTGTTGGCGGGAATCTCTGTGAGGAGAGGTCAGGGCTGCCCCACCCTGACACAGCTGGTTCCAACCGGTTCCAGCCAGTTCCACAGCAGCCCCACCACAAGGCACAGCCGAGCCCGCCACCGACCCTGGTGGCGCCTCTGCCATAACAGATTTAAGGGGAAAACACTGCACGGCTGTGAGGAGCAAGGAAAAGAAGTGTGAGAAACGAGCCCGGCGAGCACCCAGGTCAGAGAGGGAGGAACAGCTCCGCATGCCTGAGCAGAGACTCCCCTACAGCCCCTGGAGAGACCACAGTGGTGCAGAGTTTTTCCTGAAGGACTGCAGCCTGTGGAGAAGGGCCACGCTGGGGCAGGGGAAAAACATGAGCTCTAGGTTGCGTAGGCTGAGAATAGCACGTGTACTGACTCTGCTACAAGCCATGTGAATTGTCCTTCAAAAAAAATCCAACATGGTAAGACCACCTTGCCTCAGCAGGTGAAAGCAACGGACATTTTGAAAATGGCTTGTGGCCTCATGTAAAGAGTTGCTTGCTCTTCAGATTCTTTTTCATTTTACTTACTAATGGAGAGGACTAGCAGCTCTATTCTTCCAGTACAGATGCTGCAATAAAAAAAGTTTCAAAAAAAAAAAAATCCTGTGTTGGTGTACTGCGTTCTAGCCACAGACTAATTAATATCCCTCTGCAAGAAAAAATTAACACATTAAAGAGTATTTGGAAGAAGGGATTTTTATTGTATTACAAGACTTTTACCTCATATATATGGAAGCATTATTCTGTTAAAAAACAGGCCTCATCACAATCCTGACTGCAAGGGAGCCATGACAGAGCCTGACAGCTCAGATTTGTCCTGACTGCTGCTTTTAGGGTTTAAGTAACAGTCTTCAGCCTCAGCCCCCATCCCTACATCTGCTTTAGCTGGAAGTGAGTGAGAACATCCAAAATTTACACAGACGGGCCCCTTCTGGCCTCAGGACAGCTGCCAACTCTTCAAAAGCCACTGCTATTCTGTTCCCTCTGCTCCACCTCTGAGAAGGCAAGCACAATATTTCACGTACATTTAATACTAACAGGAAATATTTATTACCCTTTCCAGCTTTAAGTTCTGTTTAACATTTTATCTCAAACCTCAAATTGGCACCAAAAAAACCCTGTACACCTGGAAGATTTCAGTCCTTAAACTTATGAAAGCTGCAGTTAAGTGAGTTGCTTCACAAGATCACAATTAAAAGTTTATTTGCATTGTACATAATCAACCCTCTTACACTTTTAATCATCTTGCCATTATAGTGGCATGGGAACTTTTTTAAAGATGTTAAAGGATTTGAACCTGCATTATCTCATTATTTTTATGCAATCTGTCAATAAATCAATGTATTGTGTAGGACTAGAAGTGCCTGGCATATTCTTAACTGTCTACCCCAACAGTAAAACTGACTTTAAAATTCCTGAGCATTTCAGACCCCATACCTCAACGTCCGATGCACCACAAAGCCCTCATACTGCAGTGTCCCATCTCTAAAAACCCATAAAAGTTCAAACTGGCCCCAGCCCACTGGCCAAGCATATGGGCTTTCCAGGTTACACATCGGGCTTCCCTGCCTGCACAGCCAGCCTTGCCCCTGACAATTAGGGCACCCACAGCCTCTGACCACCTGCACAAGGGGTAGGAGGGGAAGATGAACATGATGTCAGCAGATGGTCAGTAGAACAGCGTTGAACAAAAGGAAGAATTCAACCCACCACAAAAGTAGAGGATGCATGTTGAGGCCAAGCTGGAACGACACACGAAGCATGAGTGGCACAGCACAGAGGCTCAGCCAGGGCACCCACCACAGAATGGCCGCATGAGGAAAGGACAAGAGTGCTGCGAGATAGGGACGCACAGCAGGGTAGGGCTGATGGGCAGCTGAGAGAACAAGAGGTGTCCAAGGAAAGGCTGGGGCCAGCCTGCCACACCTGCACTCCATGTGTGCTGCCACAGCAGGAAAGGGCTAAACCTGAACACTCTCATGTTCAGTCACCCCAGCTGGGTACTGCCACCCAGTCAGCTGGGGGACACAGCCCACAGGCTGGGTGGGGACATCTGCAGCAGCTCCTCTGCAACAGAGTCAGGCCCTCAACCAGGTCTAGTGAAGGCCTGGGGAAAAAAAAAGAAAAAAAACCCCCCCCACACACACAGTCTGAAAGTCCAGAGGTAGTGCCAGACACACCCTGCAGTGTGAAGGGAAGGGCCTCACCTTCCACAGACTCCAGTCCCAGCTTCAGGGACTTCCATCTACCCCCGACACACAGAGTTCTTTGAAGAAACAATGTACCAATACATTAAGAACCCCCTTCTTAGAGTAAACATCTCTGAATAATTCTCATACTTCCATTTTCTACTATTGCTTCCTCCAAAACTTACCTCTCAAGCCCAGAAAAACCAAATCCCACTTAAAAAATACATTTTGAAATCCTACCAAAACCTGTGTTTTGTTATGTTAACCACTGGCTAGTCAACATCCTTCCCTGGATTTAAGGAAGACAGCTGCCAAGAAGTGGCCTTCAACTCACCCAAACTGCAGAGGCTTTGTTTCAGAGACACACCCCTGCAAGAGATGACTTCCAGGTGGATGTTGCTATTTCATATTATTCCCACATATTGAACATTTTAAAATATACAAGTTACTTAAGCTTTAAGCAATGCGCTAAAATACAAAGACCAAAGCTTATCTTTTATTTAGGCTTCAAAAAGACAGTACATTAGCTCTGCTCCTTTCTGCTTTTGCTGAAACAGTTGAAGTTACAGTTCAATTCACATGTCCTTGGGCATTATTCCCTATTGCACATCTAGCTTCCACCTTATTAGCCAGATGCATTGTTTCCAGCAGAAACTCCCTCCCATCTGAGCCAGCCTCACGTGTTTAAACAAGAAGGGTTCCCACCAGCACCCATCTCCTCTCACTCCTTTCTTGCTAAAGGGGTAATGGATCTTCATGATTCTTGCACTTCATAATTATGGTTATAAGACATAGTGCCAGCTCATCTCGGAAGGTTAAAACAATAGAAATCACATCTTATGCATGCAACAGACTAATAAAAAGGCTATGTATCAGCATAACAGGCAATGTATAACTTTTACAGTTCTGCTTGTGGATGAAGTTACGCAAAGCCTCCTGCTGTTAAGCATCTGGAAGGCAAGAACACCCCAGCATGCTATAAAGTGATAGCCCAGCTCCTGGCAGCTGCTTGCTTGCAGGAGAATCAAGCATGTATTCCAGATACTTAGCACTGCTTTCCCTTGTATCAGCAGCTCTTGTGAACGGGTCCAGCCCATACAGGCAAAGACGACACATGCCTTCCATCTCCCAGCTGTGGTATACTTGAAGAAAGGCACAAAAGTTTCAGTCTACGTATGTGGAGAGTAAAATGCAACAAGGCAGACAGAACTGTAGGAAGGTCCCTCAGGCACATCCTTGTTCAGTCATTTTGTTTGCTGGAGTTGCATCTGTGACACAGAAGTGCTCAAGGCTGTGGGCCCACAAAGGGGCTATAGAAGCCTTCCAAATTTCAGAGGCAGAAGACAGGGATACTTCTACACATCCAGAGTCAGCTGAATGAAGCAAACATTTTAAAAAGTTCCTTTGACTTTATGTTATCAAATATACTCAATAGCAAGATCACTGCAACTCAGCAGTCTGTGCTGATGCCTCACAGAGGCCAGAAGAGCACTCAGCTGCATTTCCAGTTCTCCTTCTCATCAGCAGCTGAATGGATGTGTAGTGAATCCTGGTGGGAGGAGGAAAAAAAAAAAATAGAAGAGATTTCTTGTGTGCCCACTTCTCCTTCAGTCCTTATTGCAAGAGGAAGATCAAAGAATCCCAACCCATCCTTTCACCTACAGGGCCAGGTAGTATTATAGAATCCCAACATTACAGCAGCTATTCTGCCACTACAGGCTGTCTCCCCACACCACATTCCCTCTCTGCACTTTCATCTCTCCTACCACTACAAGTTCTAATTTGAATGATCTTGCTTAGGAAGAAAAAGTAGCATCTCAGCACAAACATCTCTCATCCTGGTTGCACAAGGCAGGTTTTGCTAGCACAAGAGTTTTCTTTACCTCAGTTAGAAGTTGATGACGTCTCAGCTGTCTATAGAACTGCAACACAGAAGGATCAGCTTTCACCACTTTTGGATCAAAATCCAGAACACGGAGACCTGCAAGGCTACGGGCTCGGGAAAGGGCTACATAAGCCTGCCCACTTTCAAAGACACGAGACAGGGAGATTTCCACACAATCTAAAGACATGCCCTATGAAAGACACAGAGAAGTCTGTTACAGAACAGATATACAAAAAAGAACACTGTTACCAACACTAACCTGTCCTGCGAGTCTGTCAAAGGAACCATCCTTGGTGTATGGACTTGATAAAATAAGGAAGTTTCTTGTTTGACTATGTAACTGATTAGAAGATGGGAATCAGTAGAAAGGACGATTTTCCACTGTCAGGAAATTGCTGGCAGACAGTAGGGTCCACTAACTAACTCCAGTGAGCTTCTTGGTGTGTGAAACTCCACAAATCCCATAAAATCAACACAGCAGGGAAAGAAGTCCTGATGTTTTCACTCCTGGTAATTAATTTGGTGCAACCACCCATCTCAGGCAGTCCTTGGGCAGACCATCTGAGATAGGGTTTGGGTTAGGCCTGGCCAGCCCTTTCTGCACCAAGACACATCCCAGAAGGCAGCAGAATTTACAACGCAGCGTGGTTTAAATAGTGGCATGGGAACAAACTCACAGGTCTAACAGCAAGACAAGTATTTATCAGAGCATATGAAGTCTTCTGGAAATGTACGAATAATATTAGTTACATTGAAAAACCCAACACACATCACCAAAGAGGGAGTCCAGCCTATGGAGCACAGCTGTGACTCCTGCAGCTTCCTCAGGGTCACTAATGCTGATGACTATTGGGGAAACGCTACCCTGATCAGCCCACAGCAGTAAATAATGCTGCTTCACAGTCTAACACCAACTATGCAGATGACAGCACCCTCATAGAAACTCTAGCAGTATTGCTAGCCCATCCTTGATCCTATAGACAAGCATCACAAGCAGAAGAGGTGCTGCCTTCTCTGCAGCTAGACACACATATTCTAGAGGTCCCCCACAACAAGGACCTTTCAGTTTTCCCTCCTGTTTTACCAGCAATGCAAGCTCACACAGGAAATAAGGGTTATGATGGTGTAGAATTCAACAGACAGCTGTATAAGAACACCCACCTGACTCTTGTGAATGGAAATGGCCCATGCCAATTTTAAAGGCAACTGTTGACGACTCAGATGAACTCCTGATGGTCCTTTGAAGACCCATTTCTCCATTTTGATGACCTGTGTGACCCCGCAGAGAAACCTCACCTTAGGCAGCCCTGTAGGAATGGGAGCAGGATGTATTCCTGACACTCAACAGCCAGGAAGCCAGCAGCCTAAGAACACTTTTTCTCCTTCCCCATGCCAGTCTTTCATGAATTTTAGGGCTGCATTAAAAAAGAAAAATCGCATACCAAAAAAACCCTAAACCCACACATAGTAAACAGAATGTACTGAAATGATTTTTGGGACCTACTTAAGCAGGAGAATTAAAGTCAGGTAATTTATCAGTTGAGATGCAGAGAAAAATACACATTGCAAGTAGCAGAACATTATTCTCTGAGAAAAACAAACAAAAAACCCCCACTAAGAATTGCTTCAACAGAACACACAGGAAATGCAAATGAGCATACACATCTAGAGAATAAAGAAAAGCAAACAAGAGGCCCTACAGAGAGCTACAACTGATGCAGTGCATGACATCACAGCTCATGAGAGCCCCAAGCTTCTCATTGCAGAAAAGACCTCCTCCCTGCTTTCCCTCAGATTATTCTTACCAAGCGGTAAACAAAATTAACAAGTCAGCAGCCATCAATGAGGAATTGTTTTGTTTTTTTCTTCTTCCTTCAACAACAACAACAAAAAACAACAACCCACCAACAAAAAAAAAACCCACAAAACACAAAAAGCTTTACTTACCCTTCTGTTCACTTTCAAATCCTACAACAATCCCTCGTGCCCCATTCACCAGCCCTTGGGACACATCCAGATTCTTAGCTAGCATCACCTACAGAAAAAAAGAAAAATCCTGTCGTGCACTGGCTTTACAGCTTGTTCAGCCACCTGCAGCTAAGCTTCTAGCCAGGAAGCATAAGCACAGCGGGCTGATAGGCCACAGCCATAACATCCTGTTGCAGGGTAGAGCACCATCTCCAACCTGACAAATTATTTCACAGCCTTTTCTTCCTAGGATTCCCAGCTACATCATTCCACAGCACTGAACACTTTACTTGAGCTGCTTCATAGATTCTGGGAACACCTAACAAACAACTTCCCAAGGCAGACACTGCTGCTGCTAAGCACAATCCTGCATGCTTTCCACTCTGACAGGCCTAGCTCACAGCAAGCTGCCCAATCCTGCAAATTTGGCAAGCTATGCCATACCCTTATAGCTCAGAAGGGCTGCTGTACCTGGGTCTGAGACTTCAGGCAAGCACTGCCTGTGTTCTCTGCTACCTGGAAGCTTCTAAACCTGATTGGAAATGTGTGTCAAAGTCATAGCAGTCACCACTATAAGGATAAGGTTCCAAGCAGAAAGCATACAAAGATTGGGATAGAGTCTTCTGTTGGCCTGGCATAGCCATTCTATGCAGAATCTGCATTCTATACATTGATCTACTCTATACATTTACCTGCTATTCCTTTAGCATTTTCTTATGCTATTTGATCCACTGGTCTTTCACAAACATACATACACACACTCACCTGAGCTCCAAGCTTTAGCTCAACTCTACCACCCACAGGACACTGAGCATCAATTAACCTCACTAGCATCGGGTCGCTGTCCAAAGCCTCAAAAGCATGCACTTCTCCTGTTAAGGAAAGAAAGACATAACAAATGGCAACCATTGAACATATTCTACACAGCATTGCAGGAGACTCAGCATTTATTTTTAATAGCAACTCCTGTTTTAATATCCATTCTGCTCTGCTGGTAGGACATCTTCACACAAACCTAGTCACATCTAACAGCAGAAAGCTCACGATTGCCTCTCTTCCCAACATAACTCCCAGAGCATGAGAAGGCTCAGGAATCAAAAGCCAGCAGTAAACAAAAACTGAGCAGTTTCAGTTGCTGCCAGCACCAGATCTCCAAAAAGGACTACGGAGAAATCCTAGGGCCAGGCAGGGAGGCAGAAATGAAATAGCTCTTAATTCAAGCTATGGCTGGATAGAGCACTGCCTTTCTGAGATGCTATAGAAAGAAAAAGTAGGGGTATGGAGGCAATAATGGCCCACCCTTCCTTGCAGCAAGCAACCAGCTCGCTGTCTGTTACACACCAAGAAGTAACAGTGGGGACTTTTAAGCAGAAGTTTTTCCCCAGGCAGCTCAACTCCAACACACACAGCAGCGCCAATCCAAGCTGTGCATGACGGAACACTGGTTCCTCCTGACACCACAATATCGCCATTGCATCCTCTCAGAGCTCAGCCCCAAAGCCAGCAGCTTCCTCCAACGAGTTTACCTAGTAGCTGTTGCAAGCGTCTCTCATTAGTTATTTCTACATCATCTTTATGGGTGCAGAGCCGTGTAGCCAGGATCCCATCACGCTCAGACCTGTTAGCAGCAGTCTGCATCAGCAGTCTGGTAACCTCCTCTGTGCACCTGGTACCCAGGAAAAGGGGATTATTATTTAAAGTGGTGGGAATCAGGTCTTGAGCAGCAGTAACAGCTCCACAGAACTGGATCAGGCTGTGCAAGCCCCAGACCTCTAGAGAGAAGGACAGAGGAAGATAACTACACAAAGTTGGAGAGCAGTGCATGTGGCTGCCCATGCCCTGCCCATTGCCAGCTCAGGATCCATCGCATTCCTTAGTGGAAATTGCAAAGAGGGACCCTAGAAAGGGTCCTTCCTTATCAGAGCAACATTTATGAAACCTGCTTACATTAGTTAAAGCATTTATAGCTATTGCAGCCAGCCACTCATTCCCAATAGAGCACAGGGAAGAAGTGACAAACTGCTCTTTGCTCTGCCCCATCAGTTGGGAGCAGGGATTACAAAGAGAGCAGAGTTTCTCCTCACCTGCCTAAGCGGACTGCACTCAGGAGCGAGACAAAGGTCTTGTCGGTCTGTCTCCACACTTCAGTCAGCTCCATGTTTATGTGGATGCATTTCCTCCAGCTTTTTGCCTGGCAAATCATTCTCTTGTTAAGAAAGAGGCAGATTTGAAGCATGAGAATGAGCTTAAGG
This sequence comes from Phaethon lepturus, assembly GCF_000687285.1. Lineage (NCBI taxonomy): Eukaryota > Metazoa > Chordata > Aves > Phaethontiformes > Phaethontidae > Phaethon > Phaethon lepturus. The sequence goes on from NW_010545305.1 coordinate 10,142, forward strand.
GACAGTTTTGTACCTGGAAGCAGAACTTGGTTTCTTCATTAGCCTTGCAGACTGGGGGTAGTTGCAAGAAATCCCCACAAATGATTAGCTGAATTCCTCCAAAAGGCTCATCCCGTTTTCTGACTGCCCTGAAAAGGAAGGAGAAGAGAAAAAGGGTGGGAGTAAAGAGAGAGAAGAGAAGCTTTGAATGCCCTTCAGGATCTGGACAAGTTACATCTTAGACCATCAGTATATGCAAACATACACCATCTGCAGTAAAAGGTGACTATCCTCAGCTGTATCAGAACAACTCAAATAATTAAGCAATGCTGTTACAAGGCATTCACTTTTCTTTGCCTACCCACCCCAGATGTCATTACCGGTCTTGGTTCCTTGGTAACTGTTATACTACAGCTGCTTCTCTTTGCAAGAGAGGACTGCTGGGCACAGCACAAACAGCTGTGTTCTGGAGTCAGCTCTATAGACAACACTTGGCTCCAGAGATGGAAACAGCAACCAGAACAGCCACAGCTGGGGAGCAGGGACATGATCAAAACCTATCTCAAGATGAAGACCTGCCCAGATGCTGACTGGGATTTCCTTCTTCCTTCCAGCCCTAGGCCAGCGGTTGCCTTGTACCCATGCACATAACCAGAGGAAGGAAGCAACCTGGAAATTGAGGGAAACTCATTTCTGTTAGTTGTTTGACCTGACAATCACTCACCTCGCCACCGCCTCCAGCCTGTCAAAGAACTTGCCATCCACCATGGAGATCTCATCAATAATTAAGTGCTGGCAGGCCAGCCAGTGCTGGCGCACCCCGGGCCTCTCTGCCAGCTGAATACATTGTTCCAGCGGTGCCTTCCCAGAGCTGATCCCTAGTAGGGGAATAGAAAGCAAAGCTTTGGGAAGCTGCCAATTCTTTGGGAAGGGAGCAAGAGCTCCTTGCCCCTCACCATGGGGCAGGCCATTACCTGCAAAGGCATGAAGTGTG